>NW_027656555.1:0-81139 GCF_964235325.1 Thermobia domestica
CTGTATTGGTTAGTAACATTTTAGGACAAGTGCTTCAACCGATATGAGACTATGTCAGAAATAATCTAGGTACCGATCTATTCACTGTATTGGTTAGTAACATTTTAGGACAAGTGCTTCAACCGATATGGAGACTATGTCAGAAAATAATCTAGTACGATCTATTCACTGTATTGGTTAGTAACATTTTAGGACAAGTGCTTCAACCGATATGAAGACTATGTCAGAAAATAATCTAGTACGATCTATTCACTGTATTGGTTAGTAACATTTAGGACAAGTGCTTCAACCGATATGGAGACTATGTCAGAAAATAATCTAGTACGATCTATTCACTGTATTGGTTAGTAACATTTTAGGACAAGTGCTTCAACCGATATGAAGACTATGACAGGAAATAATCTAGTACGATCTATTCACTGTATTGGTTAGTAACATTTTAGGACAAGTGCTTCAACCGATATGGAGACTATGTCAGAAAATAATCTAGTACGATCTATTCACTGTATTGGTTAGTAACATTTTAGGACAAGTGCTTCAACCGATATGAAGACTATGACAGGAAATAATCTGGTACGATCTATTCACTGTATTGGTTAGTAACATTTTAGGACAAGTGCTTCAACCGATATGGAGACTATGTCAGAAAATAATCTAGTACGATCTATTCACTGTATTGGTTAGTAACATTTTAGGACAAGTGCTTCAACCGATATGAAGACTATGACAGGAAATAATCTGGTACGATCTATTCACTGTATTGGTTAGTAACATTTTAGGACAAGTGCTTCAACCGATATGGAGACTATGTCAGAAAATAATCTAGTACGATCTATTCACTGTATTGGTTAGTAACATTTTAGGACAAGTGCTTCAACCGATATGGAGACTATGTCAGAAAATAATCTAGTACGATCTATTCACTGTATTGGTTAGTAACATTTTAGGACAAGTGCTTCAACCGATATGAAGACTATGACAGGAAATAATCTGGTACGATCTATTCACTGTATTGGTTAGTAACATTTTAGGACAAGTGCTTCAACCGATATGGAGACTATGTCAGAAAATAATCTAGTACGATCTATTCACTGTATTGGTTAGTAACATTTTAGGACAAGTGCTTCAACCGATATGGAGACTATGTCAGAAAATAATCTAGTACGATCTATTCACTGTATTGGTTAGTAACATTTTAGGACAAGTGCTTCAACCGATATGGAGACTATGTCAGGAAATAATCTAGTACGATCTATTCACTGTATTGGTTAGTAACATTTTAGGACAAGTGCTTCAACCGATATGAAGACTATGACAGGAAATAATCTGGTACGATCTATTCACTGTATTGGTTAGTAACATTTTAGGACAAGTGCTTCAACCGATATGGAGACTATGTCAGAAAATAATCTAGTACGATCTATTCACTGTATTGGTTAGTAACATTTTAGGACAAGTGCTTCAACCGATATGGAGACTATGTCAGAAAATAATCTAGTACGATCTATTCACTGTATTGGTTAGTAACATTTTAGGACAAGTGCTTCAACCGATATGAAGACTATGACAGGAAATAATCTGGTACGATCTATTCACTGTATTGGTTAGTAACATTTTAGGACAAGTGCTTCAACCGATATGGAGACTATGTCAGAAAATAATCTAGTACGATCTATTCACTGTATTGGTTAGTAACATTTTAGGACAAGTGCTTCAACCGATATGAAGACTATGACAGGAAATAATCTGGTACGATCTATTCACTGTATTGGTTAGTAACATTTTAGGACAAGTGCTTCAACCGATATGGAGACTATGTCAGAAAATAATCTAGTACGATCTATTCACTGTATTGGTTGGTAACATTTTAGGACAAGTGCTTCAACCGATATGAAGACTATGACAGGAAATAATCTGGTACGATCTATTCACTGTATTGGTTAGTAACATTTTAGGACAAGTGCTTCAACCGATATGGAGACTATGTCAGAAAATAATCTAGTACGATCTATTCACTGTATTGGTTAGTAAAATTTTAGGACAAGTGCTTCAACCGATATGAAGACTATGACAGGAAATAATCTGGTACGATCTATTCACTGTATTGGTTAGTAACATTTTAGGACAAGTGCTTCAACCGATATGGAGACTATGTCAGAAAATAATCTAGTACGATCTATTCACTGTATTGGTTAGTAACATTTTAGGACAAGTGCTTCAACCGATATGGAGACTATGACAGGAAATAATCTGGTACGATCTATTCACTGTATTGGTTAGTAACATTTTAGGACAAGTGCTTCAACCGATATGGAGACTATGTCAGAAAATAATCTAGTACGATCTATTCACTGTATTGGTTAGTAACATTTTAGGACAAGTGCTTCAACCGATATGGAGACTATGTCAGAAAATAATCTAGTACGATCTATTCACTGTATTGGTTAGTAACATTTTAGGACAAGTGCTTCAACCGATATGGAGACTATGTCAGAAATAATCTAGTACGATCTATTCACTGTATTGGTTAGTAACATTTTAGGACAAGTGCTTCAACCGATATGGAGACTATGTCAGAAAATAATCTAGTACGATCTATTCACTGTATTGGTTAGTAACATTTTAGGACAAGTGCTTCAACCGATATGGAGACTATGTCAGAAAATAATCTAGTACGATCTATTCACTGTATTGGTTAGTAACATTTTAGGACAAGTGCTTCAACCGATATGAAGACTATGACAGGAAATAATCTGGTACGATCTATTCACTGTATTGGTTAGTAACATTTTAGGACAAGTGCTTCAACCGATATGGAGACTATGTCAGAAAATAATCTAGTACGATCTATTCACTGTATTGGTTAGTAACATTTTAGGACAAGTGCTTCAACCGATATGGAGACTATGACAGGAAATAATCTGGTACGATCTATTCACTGTATTGGTTAGTAACATTTTAGGACAAGTGCTTCAACCGATATGGAGACTATGTCAGAAAATAATCTAGTACGATCTATTCACTGTATTGGTTAGTAACATTTTAGGACAAGTGCTTCAACCGATATGGAGACTATGTCAGAAAATAATCTAGTACGATCTATTCACTGTATTGGTTAGTAACATTTTAGGACAAGTGCTTCAACCGATATGAAGACTATGACAGGAAATAATCTGGTACGATCTATTCACTGTATTGGTTAGTAACATTTTAGGACAAGTGCTTCAACCGATATGGAGACTATGTCATAAAATAATCTAGTACGATCTATTCACTGTATTGGTTAGTAACATTTTAGGACAAGTGCTTCAACCGATATGAAGACTATGACAGGAAATAATCTGGTACGATCTATTCACTGTATTGGTTAGTAACATTTTAGGACAAGTGCTTCAACCGATATGGAGACTATGTCAGAAAATAATCTAGTACGATCTATTCACTGTATTGGTTAGTAACATTTTAGGACAAGTGCTTCAACCGATATGAAGACTATGACAGGAAATAATCTGGTACGATCTATTCACTGTATTGGTTAGTAACATTTTAGGACAAGTGCTTCAACCGATATGGAGACTATGTCATAAAATAATCTAGTACGATCTATTCACTGTATTGGTTAGTAACATTTTAGGACAAGTGCTTCAACCGATATGAAGACTATGACAGGAAATAATCTGTACGATCTATTCACTGTATTGGTTAGTAACATTTTAGGACAAGTGCTTCAACCGATATGAAGACTATGACAGGAAATAATCTGGTACGATCTATTCACTGTATTGGTTAGTAACATTTTAGGACAAGTGCTTCAACCGATATGGAGACTATGTCAGAAAATAATCTAGTACGATCTATTCACTGTATTGGTTAGTAACATTTTAGGACAAGTGCTTCAACCGATATGAAGACTATGACAGGAAATAATCTGGTACGATCTATTCACGGTATTGGTTAGTAACATTTTAGGACAAGTGCTTCAACCGATATGGAGACTATGTCAGAAAATAATCTAGTACGATCTATTCACTGTATTGGTTAGTAACATTTTAGGACAAGTGCTTCAACCGATATGGAGACTATGTCAGAAAATAATCTAGTACGATCTATTCACTGTATTGGTTAGTAACATTTTAGGACAAGTGCTTCAACCGATATGGAGACTATGTCAGAAAATAATCTAGTACGATCTATTCACTGTATTGGTTAGTAACATTTTAGGACAAGTGCTTCAACCGATATGAAGACTATGACAGGAAATAATCTGGTACGATCTATTCACTGTATTGGTTAGTAACATTTTAGGACAAGTGCTTCAACCGATATGGAGACTACGTCAGAAAATAATCTAGTACGATCTATTCACTGTATTGGTTAGTAACATTTTAGGACAAGTGCTTCAACCGATATGAAGACTATGACAGGAAATAATCTAGTACGATCTATTCACTGTATTGGTTCAACCGATATGGAGACTATGTCAGAAAATAATCTAGTACGATCTATTCACTGTATTGGTTAGTAACATTTTAGGACAAGTGCTTCAACCGATATGGAGACTATGTCATAAAATAATCTAGTACGATCTATTCACTGTATTGGTTAGTAACATTTTAGGACAAGTGCTTCAACCGAAATGGAGACTATGTCAGAAAATAATCTAGTACGATCTATTCACTGTATTGGTTAGTAACATTTTAGGACAAGTGCTTCAACCGATATGAAGACTATGACAGGAAATAATCTGGTACGATCTATTCACTGTATTGGTTAGTAACATTTTAGGACAAGTGCTTCAACCGATATGGAGACTATGTCAGAAAATAATCTAGTACGATCTATTCACTGTATTGGTTAGTAACATTTTAGGACAAGTGCTTCAACCGATATGGAGACTATGTCAGAAAATAATCTAGTACGATCTATTCACTGTATTGGTTAGTAACATTTTAGGACAAGTGCTTCAACCGATATGAAGACTATGACAGGAAATAATCTGGTACGATCTATTCACTGTATTGGTTAGTAACATTTTAGGACAAGTGCTTCAACCGATATGGAGACTATGTCATAAAATAATCTAGTACGATCTATTCACTGTATTGGTTAGTAACATTTTAGGACAAGTGCTTCAACCGATATGAAGACTATGACAGGAAATAATCTGGTACGATCTATTCACTGTATTGGTTAGTAACATTTTAGGACAAGTGCTTCAACCGATATGGAGACTATGTCAGAAAATAATCTAGTACGATCTATTCACTGTATTGGTTAGTAACATTTTAGGACAAGTGCTTCAACCGATATGAAGACTATGACAGGAAATAATCTGGTACGATCTATTCACTGTATTGGTTAGTAACATTTTAGGACAAGTGCTTCAACCGATATGGAGACTATGTCAGAAAATAATCTAGTACGATCTATTCACTGTATTGGTTAGTAACATTTTAGGACAAGTGCTTCAACCGATATGAAGACTATGACAGGAAATAATCTTGTACGATCTATTCACTGTATTGGTTAGTAACATTTTAGGACAAGTGCTTCAACCGATATGGAGACTATGTCAGAAAATAATCTAGTACGATCTATTCACGGTATTGGTTAGTAACATTTTAGGACAAGTGCTTCAACCGATATGGAGACTATGTCAGAAAATAATCTAGTACGATCTATTCACTGTATTGGTTAGTAACATTTTAGGACAAGTGTTTCAACCGATATGGAGACTATGTCAGAAAATAATCTAGTACGATCTATTCACTGTATTGGTTAGTAACATTTTAGGACAAGTGCTTCAACCGATATGGAGACTATGTCAGAAAATAATCTAGTACGATCTATTCACTGTATTGGTTAGTAACATTTTAGGACAAGTGCTTCAACCGATATGAAGACTATGACAGGAAATAATCTGGTACGATCTATTCACTGTATTGGTTAGTAACATTTTAGGACAAGTGCTTCAACCGATATGGAGACTACGTCAGAAAATAATCTAGTACGATCTATTCACTGTATTGGTTAGTAACATTTTAGGACAAGTGCTTCAACCGATATGAAGACTATGACAGGAAATAATCTAGTACGATCTATTCACTGTATTGGTTCAACCGATATGGAGACTATGTCAGAAAATAATCTAGTACGATCTATTCACTGTATTGGTTAGTAACATTTTAGGACAAGTGCTTCAACCGATATGGAGACTATGTCATAAAATAATCTAGTACGATCTATTCACTGTATTGGTTAGTAACATTTTAGGACAAGTGCTTCAACCGAAATGGAGACTATGTCAGAAAATAATCTAGTACGATCTATTCACTGTATTGGTTAGTAACATTTTAGGACAAGTGCTTCAACCGAAATGGAGACTATGTCAGAAAATAATCTAGTACGATCTATTCACTGTATTGGTTAGTAACATTTTAGGACAAGTGCTTCAACCGATATGGAGACTATGTCAGAAAATAATCTAGTACGATCTATTCACTGAATTGGTTGGTAACATTTTAGGACAAGTGCTTCAACCGATATGGAAACTATGTCATAAAATAATCTAGTACGATCTATTCACTGTATTGGTTAGTAACATTTTAGGACAAGTGCTTCAACCGATATGGAGACTATGTCAGAAAATAATCTAGTACGATCTATTCACTGTATTGGTTAGTAACATTTTAGGACAAGTGCTTCAACCGATATGGAGACTATGTCAGAAAATAATCTAGTACGATCTATTCACTGTATTGGTTAGTAACATTTTAGGACAAGTGCTTCAACCGATATTGAGACTATGTCAGAAAATAATCTAGTACGATCTATTCACTGAATTGGTTGGTAACATTTTAGGACAAGTGCTTCAACCGATATGGAAACTATGTCAGAAAATAATCTAGTTCGAATAGAATAGAAAATAATTCAGCTCGGAACGAACAGGAACTGAATACGTTTCCAATTGTTCTCTTTCATATTTCATTATCATCTGAGAGAGAAACAGTTATGTATCGTGCATATATTGCTTTATACGAGGGGGTTCTAAACTTCACGACCTAACATAAAAGGGTAGATATAGATTATTACAACTGGAATATTTAATAATGTGATCATTGTATGTGCTTCAGTTGCAGTCTGAATACAGTGGTGGAAGTAATATTTTTATCGTTGAAAGTTGAGTGAATGAAGGCGCTGCAAAATATGAAATTCTCCTACGAAGGAGAATATCAGGGCCAAGTACCTTTTTTTCTAAGGACATGAATGCCAAGGAAATTGACGAGGAATTATATAATAGGGGGGTGAACTATGTCCTTCATATACACAGCTAAAAAAAAAAAGTCGATTGTCTTAAGACAATTCAATTTGAGTACCACTGTCAGCCTGTAATTTCAACACCACGGTCACCAGATTCCTAGGATGTTATGAATGCAAGGGTCATTCAATAAGTCGTCAGAAAAAAAAATTAAAAAAAGAAATCATTTCGGATAGATTCTTCTTTATTTTTCATCATAATTACCTTTTAGCTCGAGACATTTTCTCCAGAGTTTCTCTAACTTTTTTAATCCGACAAAGTAAATGAAGCCCAAATGTGGTGAATACGGTGGATGTTGTAATTATACGGATTTTGATTCCATCATTTTCGTCATAGAAACCTCTCGATGGAAGAGAATTATTTACTTTGCCATTGAGGGTGTTTCTTCTATATTTCTAATCTCAATCGATGCAATAATAGCGCACAATACTTTCCATTTATTGTTTGTTCTTTTCCCAAGTAATTGATGTAGATGATCCTACGAGCATCCCCAAAAAACCGTGGCCATCAAATTGTCGGCCGATTTTACTGTCTTCGCCTTCTTCGGAGCTTGATTGACTTTTAAAACCTACTGTATTGACTGTTCTTTTGTATCTGGAGTGTCGTAGTGTATCTATGTGTCGTTCACTGTTATGTATCGACGCAGAAACTCGTCGGGATTGCGACGAAAAAGCGCCAAACCAGACTCCGAATCGATCACGTGATTGCGTTTGTTCCCTACTGAGAGCAAACGCGGCACCGAGACTTTTTTTCAAACCCAAGTTTTTGTGCAAAATTGAAAACACTGTACCTTGTGATGTGTCTGTGACTTCAACTGACTTCAACTATTAAGCGTACTTTGATTCACCGATCACTCAAAATCATATCGTAGATTTTGTCAATCATTTCGGAGAAAATTACTTCCACTGGACGTCCCAAACGATGTTCATCATTTGTGGATGTACGGTCAAGTTTAAACTCATTTAGCCAACTATAGACACTCGTAAACATAGCAGCAGATATGCCACGAACTTTATCCAACTCGACTTTGATCTCTTTCGGTGTTAAACATTTTAAATAGAAGCGTTTAATGACCTCACGAAACTCATTTCTTTCCATTTTTCTACCGTAAACTCACACAAGTTTGTTTCTTCAATCGACTATGACAATGAAACCACGTGACACATATAGCTGAAACTTTAACAACAGTCTAGTGATGCATGACACTTACTAAAAGGAAATATTTTTCGGAACTACGAATATAATTTTTCGGATTTTGTAGGAACTTATTAAAAGGAAATATTTTAAAAAGGAAATATCATTAAAAGGAAATATTAAAAGGAAATATAGCTGAAACTTTAACAACAGTCTAGGGAGAAATGACACTTTCTAAAAGGAGACTTTTTTCGGAAATACGAATGTCATTTTTCTGATTTTCTAAGGTCTTATTGAATGATCTCCGTATCTAATAACTGCTAGTGAGAGTGCATTAGTTATTAATTTTTGCTATGCGATGAATTTGATATTTATACAAGGTATCAAATAAGGTGCCATATATCATGTAATCCATTTGTAAACGTATAGTTAGATAGGAAAACAGATTGCAGGACTTTTCATTCATGTAAATGACAGAAAATTCACATGATACTTATAAATCATTACAAGAAATAACATAACGTTGTTCTTTACTTGGTATAAATGTCAAATATACATAATAAAACCTTGCATATAGCAAAAGCTTACAAAGAATACGAAGTCTTGCTGTTAGTTACTTAGTACTTATGATACGCTAGGAAGGCGATGGTCTTGATGCTAAAATAATACGGTAAAAGTATTCACGTGTTTTGACATCATCATGTTTTGCTGTCTAACAAATAAAATAGTGGATGGTTCACTTCAGGAGTAGAAGAATTTCTACCTAAGACGAGGTGTCCCGAAAGAGTTGAATGCCGATCAGATATATAATTGTGCTCTTGTTTCACTCGGAATGTTGGCTCATTTTGAACGATTCTCTAGCCGTTTCATGAGTGTCGATGAAAAGCTGCTTCATTACTATGATACAGAAAATAAACCGCAGTTAATGCAGTGGCTACATATGGGCTCACGAAGATCCCATTTGACTGCACCGTCATTCAATCAACATTGAATAATAGAAAGAATACTTTCACTGCGGTGTTCAAACTGCAACTAAAGTACATACAAAAATCACTTTATCACGTACTCTAATATATTGTACTAATCTATATGACCCATCTTCTAAGTTAGACCGAAATATTTTATAAATATCCCTTCGTATTTCTGTTTCATATTATCCATTTAAAAACGAGAGTAGCAAACTTGACGTTACGTAACTAACTAACAATATTATAGTACACAATGCATGCTTGTGTCCTTCGTCTCTAGAAGAACTTAATAGACTCAGTATAACTTCTCCTTACTAATTTTAAATCCTCTTATACCGTTTTGTCATATTTAACATTTTAGTAAGAAAATACATAATGTATTTCCATGAAAAAATAAATAAAATAAAATATTAAAAACACGTTTTCTTTAAAAATAAGATTTAACAAAATAAAACATATCGTACTAAGAAGCAGATCCGATCCCCCAATAATCCGATTTGGGATGTGTTTTTATATTTAAAAAATATGATAATTTGTGTCCGATTGCCACAAAGGAAAGTGACATGAAATTGATGCCTCCCCACTAGAATAAGCCTCAAATCTGCCCGCCTCCCAATGTTGAAGACAACTCTTCTCCACTGATGCTCCACAGCATTGTTTTTCAACATCATAAATATTTTGAGCATCACTTAACAAAAAAGAAAAGAAGGGGCCGCGGTCGCTCAGTGGTAGAGCGTTCACCTCTGGTGCTTGGGGTCCCGGGTTCGATCCCAGCCCCCGCTAAGTGAACTTTGTGGTGGACAAACACCGTGTGTGTGGGTTTTCTCGGGGTTCTCCCGTTTCCTCCCACTTTCTTCATTCCACTATTTCATTCATTACTCATCATCACCGTCTCCTTTAGCCTAACTGGCATAACCGTGGGACGTAAAACTCAAAGATTTCATTTCATTTTCATTTCAAAAAGAAAAGAAACGGCCTTACTTGTCGCTCTCAATGTTGAAGACAGATTTGCGCCGCTGGTTAGTTGAACAGAAACTATGAACCCTTGAACCAGTACAAAACAGAATAACATCATTGAAGATATGTTTACTGCTGGCAACACGAAATATTTTTACCGATGGAATCATATCGATAACTTCGATAGTCATACACATCGTAGATCGAAATTTACACAAATCACTCTGTATTTTGTAACTCTTTTCGATACTTTAGTGTTCAACCATATGATATACGTAATTCGTGATGTCCTTCCTAGTTTTATACAGGTGGCAACCCTAATTCGTAGGCGCTATTTTCAAAACACTTAATATACTTTGAATTGAATTGTTTATTTACCAAGGGGAGTCCGAAAATAAGTTTCCACAGGCGACTGTGGACAGAGATGTGGATGCAAGACGAAAAATAGCATGTGAAATTAAAGATCAGACGTGAATGTATTTTTCCCATGTAAGTACCACGTACATTGACACATTTGTCAGTTTATAAGCTTCAAAAATCCTTCCAAGAAAAAATTCAGGCCTCTGTATACGAAAGAAGCGTCGAAAAGCTTTTGTGAGTTCAGCATAGCTTCCAAAACACCTGCCGCCGAGAGCCTTCTTCAAAGCCAGAAACAGGTGCGAGATGAGGACTGTATGACGGATGAACAAAGCGCTCCCACCCAAGAGTTGCAATATGGTTACAAGAGAGAGGAAACTTATTTTCGGACTCCCCCTGATATTTATTTTTTTATTATTATTATTGATGGATTAGAAGGTTAATGCGGTCGTTGATAACGTTATTTGTCAATGTTAGTTTAAAATTTAAAAAAAAAGAAAAAATTGGTAATGCTTACAAGACTTCTCTTTCCATTTTCTGTAAGGATTTTGTAATGCATGCGATTCTCGTTTTTTCTTCTTTTTTCCCTCATTATCTTTTAATGCTATAAGAATCCGTTACCAAAATATTTTCTTTCGCTACAAGTTGCAGGAAGGGTTACTCTTAATCTTTTTTCAAGCTCCTTCAGAGAACACACTAAGAAATAGGTATATATATTCTCAGTGTAATATATATATATATATATATATATATATATATATATAAATTTTGTTCCAGCCTCGTTAGGATCTCGAAAACGTAACGAACCGTTAGAATGGACCAGCTTTTAAAGCTGGAGAGAGCATTATCTCCCCCCTCCCCTTCGTCCTCCCATCCCACACCGTGTTTCTCCCATCATCCATCTGCTACTTAACCATGTGAATAATGAGAATACGTTCCACTTCTTGATCATCTGAGATCCGTAAACACATTAACATGACGAAATGCAGTTCGACCTACCTCCATTTTAACCCTGAGTCAATAAAACCCACAACTGTATTTTTTTATTCTTCTTTTTTTTTCCCTCCTTACAATCGTTACAGCGTAATTTTTCATAAGTGAAAGTTCTTTCTCAAATAACGTCCATTTGAATCTTTTACAAATAACCAAGGACGGGAGCTAATAATGTGGAACCAAACATTAAGAACAACCATTAGTATGCGTGGTCGATCTGTCTAGGGCACGGTTTCTCAACCTGAGGGTAGAAACCTGCGGGGGTTGCGAGAGGAATATATGGGAGTCATGGAGAAAAGTGAAAAATGACAATGAAATTAATGTATGGTAGCAGAAAAAATATTTTTAAAGATTATTTTGAATTTATTATTCTGTAGATTTTTTTAAATCAAAATATTGTCAAATATGGAAAGAATATTAAACAAAATTTCAAACAGAAAATCGTTTCAAAAACAAAGAATGCTAGTGGTTAAATCTTTCGGTTTAACGTCTACGATTATTCCCGTTAGGCTAAAGCATGACGTTAGGCTTATTAAGGTAAATGTATGATAATGGAAGAATAGGTGGAAGGAGGAAGTGGGAGGAAACGGGAGAACCCTGAGAAAACCCAAGAACACGATGTTATCCACCACAAACTTACCTATTCAGGAATCAAACCTGGGACCCCACGCACCAGAGTTTAGCGCTCTACCATTGAGTCACAGTGGCCCGTCAATGCTACTGGTGAAATGCTGTGTGTTGAAATACAAGAAAAATAGATATACAAGTGTAAGCGATAGGCACAGACTGTATATTACTACTACTACTACTACTACTACTACTACTACTACTACTAATAATAATAATAATAATAATAATAATAATAATAATAATAATAATAATGACATTAAATTACTAATTGGAAATTACTAATGAAGAGTCACTAGCAAGAGTATGTGGTGAAAGTCATTCGTGCTATGAAATAGGCTGGAAAAGTCTGGCCTATAAGGAATCGGCTTACGAACTGGAGATGTTGTATCGCGAGCTGAAATTGGTAGACATAAACCTTATTAATAAAAACAAGAATCCTGAGTTTACAAGCCATTTTCTGAATAGTTCACACTCAGGTCAATAGGTGTCATTAGTTGCGCTGTCTTCTATCTGACGCCAAAAGATGTCATTAGTGTGCAGGCAATTCGTAGAAAAGCTGAAGTCTTGGGGGAAATCAACCAGCAAATATAAACAAGTGATATGCGTTTCGCTCTGTGAAACTAGGCAAGACTTCCAAACGATGCAGATTTGATATTGAAACTGAAAGTGCTATATGCAGTTAGATAATAGACAGCTACGGTATGTCGTAGAGAAACCGATTTGAGAATTACCAAAATGGTAACTCCGCATCCATTCTTAAAATTCAATTACGTTTACGAGGAGGTGGAAATATTGTTATTGATCACGGTAGTGTTAGTAAGGCTTTAAAAATATGTTGACGATAGTGATGAGTTCAGGTCGTAGATAAATTCCTCAATAAATATCAGAGTTGCCAACCTCAGAGAGCAAAATTATCGAGTTTCGTCTTTAAAATTATCGAATATTAACAAAAAAATATTGTATATCCGTTATGCATATTTTAACTACAAATATAATTATAACACTAGTAATAACAACAGTAATATGTAATAAATTTATCTAGTCATGACTTGTGAACTCCAAATCGGTGTCACAGTTCTCAACATTTAAAAAAAAAATATTTTTCACACTACTCTAAACAATAATAATATTTCCACCCCCTCGTAAATGAAATTGAATTTAAAGAATGAATGCAGGGTTGCCATTTGCCAATTCTCAAATCGTGATTGATTTATTTTAGCGAGAATGACTGTTGAAACTCTCAATGTATGTATGTGTTTTGTAATAATTTAATGTATATCTACAATTTAGTGACACTTTCAAAAACGACAAAAAAAAAAAAAAAAAAAATGTGCGTTCAAAAATTATCGTATATTTACCTTATCGGCAGGGGATTATCGCATCGAGGCTTAAAGTGTCGTAGATCACGACAAATTATCATACGATTATCAAGTCTGATATACAGAGTTAATGAACTATACCTACCAACTGTAAGAGGTGGTTCCTTACATCAAAATAAGAGAAAAAAATCACATGAGCCTATGGCAAAAGTAATTAAAGCCTGTAACAAACATCTTGGCATTTCAGTTAAACGAATAAAACGCAAGCTCTGACGCGATGTTGCCAAGTGCTAAGGGGTGTGGCTATGGCTAAGCAGACGAACTACAGCGCGATCAGCTGGCAGAGAATAGACGTGGATGTGTACAAAATAAACGTGGCAATTCCGCTGGCCTCTCATTTGCTAGCAGCATTTAAAGGGAACTTGGAGCGCCGCCTTCAAATGCCAAGATATTTGTCATGCCGTTTAGTTTCAGAGCTAGGACTGTCCAAAATCGCGGAAAAGCTAAATTTCAACAAGCCCTATTTCGAATTCCAGAAACTGTGGGTAGTGGTCGTTATCAGAGTTAAAGAAGACACTCATACATAATCCAAAAGTGTCAATTTTCATGAATTTTCAATAGGTCTACAGGGTATTCTCTACATGTTGCAATTCTTAGATATGCCCTCAATAGGGGTTTCAGATATACCCTGATTTCAAGGAGGGTCCAGAGTGGGAAGGAGGTAAGCCTTTAAAACAATAAACACCCAATGCTTCCCAGGGAAGTCGGAAGTGTGAATAAGGAACAGCTCCATGTTATTTTGTATTCCGAATAACGCGTGATGATACGTATTTCGTCACAACATATATCACGTTTTCTTCACTTATAAGGGTGAAAGAAAACATCGCAGCATGCGTTTTTTCGAGTACTAGAGACCCTGCTGCTGACGATCGTTAACACTTCCAACATCGCGCCAAAGAATTCCGTGTTCACTGCTATCAAAATTTATCGTCTGCCTACTTTGGACCAATCATATGGTAACTATAATATAACTCATGATATCAATATGTTTACTGAATAGGTTACATTTTGTTTCTAGTTAACATGGAACATTGCAAGGTTTTACAACTGATTTGGACATTTTTATTGTTTTATGCATTATAAATATATGTGAATTAATATTTTGCTTGTAGTTACAAATGCCTACTTTATTGATTAAAGCAGAAATCAATAGAATGACTCGAGCGAGAAGCAAACCCGGGTCCCTTTGCACATAAGGTGCAGATGTTCCTTACTCTCTCACGCCGTTACTTGATAAATTGACGCATTGTATCATATATGCGATGAGTCGGAAGCTTTAAGACCCTTTTTCCAGGCTATTTGTGGGTATTACTTACTCCCAGTTTGTAATATTAACAATTTACATGTGCACTACTACCTCGCGAAAGATGACCGCAAAGTTCATTTAGCAAAGTCTGCTTTCCCTTTGTAAGTAAGTTTAAGGAACCTCCTCTTGGGATTACTTATTACGTGAAATAACTTGAGATTTCTAGCGTTATTGAAAACATTGGCTACCCGTCTCTGTGTAAAAGATCGTATTGTCAAACTAGGGCCGTATTTGGATATTTTTCACCCTTGGGCCAAATCAAAATGAGATCTTTCAGTTTAACGTCCCTCGCTTTTGTCCTTTAGGCTAAAGGAGACGGATGATTAAGGCAAGTGGGGGATTATGGAAGAATTGATGGAATGAGAAATTGCGAGGAAGCGGAAGTATCCTGAGAAAACCCATGGAGATGATGTTGTCCACCACAAACTTACATAGTCGGGGATCGTAACGTGGATCCCACACACCAGAGGTAAGCACTCTACCACAAAGCCACCGTCCTCCCTTCCCTTGAGACCAAGAAAATTTTGCGCCCCTTATTTGTTCGTATTCAAAACGAGTTCAAATAATACGGCCGCGGCCGCTTACATAGGGCTACCAGGAACGAAGCGGAACTGAATTCAGAAGAACCAATTTAAGGATTTTGCTGGTAGCCTGTAAGCACTAGCCTCAGCTCAATCTAGCGCCAGTGGCGTCGTAAAGAGAAAATTCGGTGGCGCTATAGTGAAATGGACAGCCTCATTTCTAAGCATTAGCATATTTCAAACCTGATTCTTAAAATATGACTTATCCGGAAAGTTGCTTCTTTGGTCCCCGGCTCATGGATGCATGAAGACTTTTTTTTTTTTTTTTTTTTTTTTGAGGGGCGATCTCCCTTGTTGCTATAATAAGTTCGGCTTTTTTATTTCTATAAAGAAAATCTTAAAAATCTAATATATTTCTGTGAGCCACAGAGGGTCCAGTCCCCTTCGGGCGCCTATTCCCGGGCCCTTATAGTAGTGCGTAAATACAGTCTGCTCAAAAGCGTAAAGTTATAAAATTCAATATTTCAACTTGAAATAAAATGTCTTTAATAGTTTACTATTATTATTATTATTATTATTATTATTATTATTATTATTATTATTATTATTATTATTATTATTATTATTATTATTATTATTATTATGTATAAAGAAGCGCTTTTTAAACAAGTGTGAGTTGCTAGAATATTTTGAACAAGTCTGTATGTATACCTGCCTTAATTAACACCTAAGTTCAAAGTCTAAAAGTACCTGTGCGCTATGCTTGCCAATACCACAGTGAAAGACTGCGCCAACACTACAGCGCAGATTTAGCACCTGTTATGGCAACAACAGACGTGTCCACGCTGGAGCACTGTTATGAACTGAACTAGCTCAACACAGCGACTAATTCAAATGTCTGCTTCCAATGAACTAACACAGCTAGACAGTTGAAAGTGATTCACTATTTTTTCCACAGATGGCACGAAATGACATGAACAGCTTATTATAAGTGGCGATATTTCAATGTCAGCCAGGATACTCTTGAAAAAACCCTCGTATGCACCTCGCTTCTCATAATTAAAAACATAATTTTTTATGGTGTTCACAATGTCGAACGATATTAATAGAAAATCATAAATTTTATATAAACGTAACAAAGAAAGTTGTACCGCTTTTTGTGAAGGTCTCTGTTCAATTGGCCCTCACACCATGAGTTGAATGCGAATAGAGATAAGGCGAAGGTTAGTTGTTGGTGTGGGTAAATCCAACATACTACCTGGTTGTAGCAGTTCAGTTACACCGTGAACTTGCTTAAGGACAGAGTGAACATGGGCCCTACACAGAGCGTCATAAGGGCATGTATACTGTACGAGTTCAAACTGGGGTGAAACGCCACTGCAGCGGGGCGGAAGATATGCCAGATCTTTGGTGAGGATGTCGTGACTACGCGGACAGTGACACGGTGGTTTAAGAAGTTTAAGGACGGTGACGAAACAATCGAAGACGCGCCAAGGGCCGGAAGACCAACACATGTACAAAATGAAGATCTTCAGGCAGCAATTGAGGCGAACAGTGGCCAAGCATGTGAGTAACTGGGACTACAATTCAGTGTGAGTGGAGAAACCATTCGGCAGCACCTTCATCAATTTGGGAAGCACTATAAGTTGGGTTGATTGGTCCCACATGATTTGATCCCGGGCCAGAAGGTAAGGCGAACAGACATCTTTGTTTCTTTTCTGCCTCGTCTGAGATAGTAGCGATTTCTGGACAGGGTGTTAACATGTGATAAAAAGTAGGTCGTGTAAGAAGCTCGACGGTGCCGTCATCATTGTTTAGCATCCCATGAATCGGTTCCAAAACACTGCACGAGAAGAAAGTGCTCATTTGTGTTCAATGGACTGTTCGCGGCGTCGTGTATCGGAAACTGGTCAGCATTACGAGCTGGTCACAGCATCAATGCAACTGTGTACTGTCAGCCGTTGAGGCGTGTTCAATAACAACTCAAAACTCAAAACTTCTGAATCGCAAAGTTATTCTTCTGTTACAGGACAACGCTAAGCTCCACGTGGCTAGAATGACCCTATACACCATCCTATGTCTTGGATAGGAAACACTATTGCATCCGCTATACTCCCCGGATATTGCACTGTCCAATTATCACCTGTTCTATTTCTTGGTCAATCACCTTAGGGGACGCCAGTTAAAATCCCTAGTATAGGTTCAAAATGCTCTTGATACCTTCTTCGTTTCACGGCCCATCAAGTTCTACCGCGATAGAATCCATGGCCATCCAGATCCTTGGCAAAAAGTGGTCGATGCTGATGCTGAACTGTTATTATCCTCCAGGTAAGTCTTGGCTGACATATCGATGTTCGGAGGTGAGTAAAAAAGCGACAGAACTTCCTTGGTTACCTTTATAATTATGACGAATGAGAAAGACAGAATTATACACCTTAACGTTAAAATCAGTTAAAACTCAAAATTAATAACAATACGCAAATTTTTAAGTCGATCAATAAGCGTTAAGTTCGAGGACTAAGACGTACCTATTTATAATATATAAGATAAGTACTTTTTAATTATTAAGTACATTCAAGAAGATTAGCCTAATTGGCGAAAGAATTATTAGATTGAAACATTGAAGAAGAGCAAATGGAAAACTCTAGAAACTTCTTTCTATGGCTCTAAATCCTCTTATTGGTTAAATACTCAGTTAATCTTTAGTAATTAACTTTTTGTTATGAAATATTCAGCTAACATTGATGGTATTCAAATGCGTTCTTTTAATTATTAGTTCTATCTTTGTCCTCCAAAAGTATCGAATTTCCTTTCAACAAAGACTTAACGAAAGCCCTGAAAAGGAGATTCTTGTTTTTAAGTCTCTTTTAAGACCCTAGAACTTTCGAAGTCTTTTCTTATCGTCTTTCCCACATAAACTGTGTTTTCTAATTTATTATTCAACAGATTTTTCTTTTCTTAATGAATACCGTCTGTATCACGTTCTACCATTTTCAAGTTGTGTCACTTTTCCAGGAACCAAAGCCGTTATTAGTCAACTCTTTTTGTGATTTTATGCAGTCAATCAACGTATTCTTCAACTTTAATTCGTTGACCAGTACTTGAGCTTTCGGTTGGTAGTAGGGAATAAAGAACTAGATTTCTATATTACATTCGGATCTAGGAAATAATAGAGTTTCCGTAAATATTTCCTTAGGAGATATTTCCAGAGATAGCACACATGCAATATACAGATCAATCAATTCGTCTTCACGAAAGAGAGCAATTGGTACTGGAATTGATCACATCTGGTCAACCATTTCCGCTACACGGTACCTAATATTAAGGTAACCAAAAAATCCTGCCGTTTTTTCACTCGAACACCTTCAAAAATCGATATGCCACCTACAACGTACCTGGAAGATCAAGAATATTCCCCATCAGCATTGACGACCGTCTGCCAACGTTCTGGAAGGCCATGGATTCCACCGGGGTAGAAGGTGGGTCGTGAAGCGATGAACGTATCAAGTGCCTTTTGCATCTCTACTAGGGATTTGAACTGGCGTCCTCTAAGGTGATTGTCCAAAAAATGGAACAGGTGATAATCGGACGATGAAATGTCCGGGGAGTATGGCGGATGCAATAGTGTTTCCCATCCAAGCGTGGAATGGTGTCCCGAGTCATCCTAGCCACGTGGCTCTTAGCATTCTGGTTTGATTCAAAAGTACTGGCTCCAGATAATTGAGTTTCTTTCTTGAACAAGGTTCAACTGCAAACAGAACACAGTTGCATTGATGCTGTAGCCAGCTGGTAGCAGTTCCCGATTAACGATGCCGCGAACAGTCCACCAAACACACAGGAGGACTTTCTGGTGCAGTGCTGGTCTTGAATGTTTTGGAACCGGTTCTTAAGATGCTAACCAATCATGATGGCGCCGTAGAGCTTCTTACACGACCCATTTCTTATCAGACGTTAACACCCTGTCCAGAAATGGCTCCTTTCTCAGACAAGGTAGCAAAGGAAAACAGGTTTTTGCTCGCGTTGTCTTCTGGCCCGCATCAAATCATGTGGGACCCATAGACCCAACTTGTAGTGCTTCCTAAGTTGATGGAGGTGCTGCCGAATGTTTTCTTCACTACGCTTAATTGTAGTCTCAGTTTCTCACATGTTTAGTCATTGTTCACCTCAATTGCTGCCTGAAGATCTTCATTTTGTACGTGTGTTGGTCTTTCGGCGCATGGTGCGTCTTTGAGTGTTTCGTCACCGACCACGACACCCTGAATAAAGGCCTGGCATACCTTCCGCCTCGCTGGAGTTGCGTTTGACCCCAGTTTGAACAGGTACAGCATACACGCCCTTATGACACTTTGTGGAGGTAATATGTTCACTCTGACCTTACACAAGTTCACGGTGTAACTGAACTATCACAACCAGGCAGTATGTTGCATATACTAACACCAACAACTCACCTTCACTTTATCTCTATTCGCATTCAACTCCCAGTGTGAGCTCCAATGAAACACATACCTCCACAAAAAGCGACAGACCTTTCTTGGTTACCTTTATACAATTTACAGGGCTGAGGTATTCCGGTACCCATCAGTTTCTTTCACCAAGTCAAAAATAAATAAAATCTTTGTTTTACGCTCCTAGTTTATGGCGGCTAGACTAAAGGAGACGGTGATGATGAGAAATGAATGAAATGGCGGAATGAACGCGAGGAAACGAAAGAACCGCGAGAAAACACATGCACACGGTGTTTGTCCACCACTAAGCTCAGTTGAGGCAAGCTGGGATCAAACCAAGAACTCCATTCACCAGATGTGAACGCTCTATCACTGAGCCACCACTTACTCTTTCACAAAATCGAGTCAGTTGATAAGTATGCAATCACTGCAAACATCCCATCCTTGGAAACTATATTAGGTACCTTGTACCGAAAGTGCTTGTCCAAAAGTGACCCATTTTGATACCACCGCTTTCCTTCGTCAAGACAAGTTAATTGATATATGTGTTGCATGCGTGTAATCTCTGGAAATACCCCATTTCCGGAAACTGTATTATTTCCGGGATCTAAGCAGCTATAGCGCTCTCCATAGCCATCCCAATTCTTGACTATTGCTATTGGTGTTGCGTATCGAAATATTAAATTGACGAAGAATCTGAAAGAGATTTTAACAAAAGCCCCTCCTTCTCCACAGTCAATACTTAAAATGTTATATCGGTAAGCGGTAAATGATTAAATATAATCGATCTGTAGATAACATGGAATCTAATAGAATAACCTGAATAGAAAGTTAACAGAATTTTATTTTTTTAAATGCTATTAATCAAAGGTGCTGACTGTGTAGGTGCTCCGAAGCTCAAGCACCCATTTGAGATTTTTAAAGGTGCTTACTACGATATGCGTAGCTAGAGGGGATCAAAGATAGCCAGGGCTCACTAGAATACTGTTGGAGAAACGACAATAACAACAAAAAAATTTAACAAAACAAAACGTAGCGTCAATCTGACAACATTGTACTCTCAGGAGATGTTCCCAGTAAAGCGTGAAAGACGAGACTGGCAAAACTTCATGGATGGGAGTTGACGGCCGGAACACACCCTCGAATTCTAATGGTTGGTGAAATCGGTAGATTTAAGTGAGGCTTCACGACTCCTTGCGGTCACTATAACTAAACAATCAATAGTCCTACATCTATCTTCAATCACAAGATGCTCAATTTTTGGTGCTACACTTGGGTCCGAATCCATTACGTACAATCTTCTCTACTTGTGAGATTACATTTGAAGTCTCTCTTCGAAACGTTGTACTGTCAAAAGATGGGCGTTCCTCACCATACACAGCTGCCGCTTGTTGTTCATTTATCATTTGAGTTCCAAATTTCTTTGAAAATGGTGGAAACTATTGATAGCTCGGGATTCGATTTTGTCGATTACGTTGCCGGTAAATAATTTAATGACTGTAACACCAATAACAACAGGAGCTACAAAGATACAAATTAGCACACATATTCATAAGATGTGAACTTATCATTGTGCGAATTTTTACAATACCAGCAGAGACGTACGCAGAAATTTATTTCGGGAGGAGTCTAAAGCGTTTCGGGGGGTCAAAATACAATTTGAGGCTAAATTATATGAAAATTTCTAAAATTGCCCCTAAAAGTAGACTACGTTTACAAAAAAGTCGGGGTTTCGGGGGGGGGGTCCGACCCCCAGGACCCACCCCCTGCGTACGCCCCTGAATACCAGAATATGTTTACCATATTAACGGTAACAAACGTTCTGGCCTCTCCTCGTATTTAAGCAATTCAATAATTAATGACATAGTTGTTGTGCCTTAGCAATGATCCCGCTGAACGCAATATGCTAGAATCAAGGGCAAAGTAACTGGGGGCCCGGGCACCCTCAAATCTCATTTGGGCCCCCTATTGTATCTATGGATATACAATATTTGGCATAATGAATGCAATTTGTCTTAAAAATCCTCATATGTCTTCTGCATCTGAATAGCCCCCCCCCCAAATTTACGTAGAAATCGGCGCCCTTGGTTATAACCATGCTTAATTAAAAGTTATACCGCCTTATGCACAGTCGTTTTGACGTATGATTAGCGTCACACTAAAGGCCTGACTACTGCAGAAAACACACGTATGTTAGTCGATATCTTTAGTATGGCAGTAATCACAAGTCAGAATGACTCTGCATAAGGCCCATAATTTTTTTTTTCCTTTTCCGGCCTTCCACCACCCTCCACAAACTCCATATTATATTTTTGCAATTATTCAAGACTTCGTTAACAGGCAAGCGACAGCGCAGGTGGCGCCATCTATATTGTAAAACTATTTATTACTAGGAGTAGTGTGACACACACGCTTATTAACAGAATAATAAGTCAACACTTTAACCTAGTTCCTTAGTCACTAGTTCCTTTTTTTTTAAAAAAAAAAAGTCCTTATAATATTGTATATATATTAAAGTGACTTAATAACTCTTGAACCGCTTGCCGATCTCGATCAAATTTTCAACATAGATGAGGTTCGGGTCTGGGATAGCTTTTATCATTTCACTTTGACAGTATAACGTAGGGTAGAGGGGAGAAATATTTAAAAATGATCGGAAATGACCAATATTACTGCCGAATCTATATTCTTTGGGATCGCTGAGATGAACAATGAAAATTTCGATGCCCTTCAAATCCAAATTCAACCCCGCAACTTGGGAGAGACGAGAAGGAGGGGAAGATACATAAAAATGATCGAAAATGATCGATGTCAGAGCGCTTCAGTAATAGTAAACAGTGACTGACTAACCAAACATATTACTAATTTTTGGATCAAAAGATCCAATATATTTGAGAAAAATTTTTTTCTTGTAAGCCTTATATCACGAGAGCTACATATAGTGTAGCCAAATCCAAGGGCGCCCATGTTGTGGTTTCCAAGGGGAGGCAAGTACTGTATAAGCGACATTAAAAATATAGTTTCAAATCTTGTTGCAAATATTCTAAAAATTCTGTTAGGTTTTCGATATTCCGAAGTACAATTTTCTATAGGGGGCGTGCGCCCCACGTTGCCCCCCTAATGGACGCCCTTGGCCAAATCCAAACTATCACTTAACTCAGTATGAGGTGCTTATTCCGCAAAAAAATATGAAAACTTGATTTACGGGCAGTTCAAAAATCTTTTGGCTCCTGATCCAGAAAATTCAATATATTTCATTCAACCAAACATTTTCTTGTACGCCCCATATTTTGAGAACTGCATATAGTGTAGCCAAACCAAAACTAACAATTTACTCAGTATGATATGCTTATTCAGTAAAAAAAAATGATAATTCGATTTACGGGCCGTTCAAAAATTTTGTGGCCCCTGATCCAAAATATAATCCTTGGCCGAGATTGCAATGTTTGATGCGTTTTTTGGATAATTCCTAAAATGCTTGTTCTTATTTTACCCTTGATACTAATTGATACTAATTATTACATAAAAATAAATTAGTTCTCCGTGATATGAGTTCTACAAAATATGACAGTTTAATACCCTTTTCTGGGAGAAAAGCCATAGATATCAAGATATACAGTCCCAGAGACACAATACAATTGAGATCATACTGACATTGTGTACTTCGTTTTACGTTGTACCTCTCGGAGAAATTTTCGTAGAAAAGAACACTGATTGCAGTCCGTTGGCAACGCTGCAATGAAGAAATTGTTCAGCTCGTAGAACGCATCAAGAGTCTTGGAGTAGCAGCCATAACATTGAACCGATCTCCAGGGAGAAAGAGTGGGGAGGAAAGAAGCAGATGGAAAATTCCAAATTAAGCCACTTGGCCTTCTATCAACCCTTTCGTTCCTTCAGCCCCTTGGAGCAATGCCTGGAACAGCCTCCAGCACTAAGTCCAGGGGCCATGTAATTGCCTTCATTTTACTTCTTCTTTGGCTATTTTAGTCTGCTTAGTCTTTTTTTCTTATTTGCATGGTCATCCATGACTGTTTGACTCTTTCCTATAACCTATGCTCACGGTGAGCTTCGACCCACGCAATGTTCAATCGGTTTTTTAGCTAATGATACGATGATATGTTTTTTTCTTCTTTTTCTAAAAGCAAATAAGTGGTTTTAGTATCAACTCGAAATGTTCTGAATAAAATGCTTTTAAGATGTTTTAGCTCTCTATTTCTCATTACAGAATCTTTGATGGGCGATTCACAGCTACCTGTTAATGACGATGACGTATACATAACTGAATTGCTTAAAAGCTTAGAGAACATTAAATTTCATTGCAGCATACTTAATGATAAGTAGATCGCATTTCGAATTGCTTTATTCCCGTTTGAATTTCTATATCACATTTCTCTCTTGATTTATTTTTACACGTCCAATTAAATGTATAGAAATTCCTGACGCTTATAAACACAAAAGCTCGTTTTTTTTATTGGTTATACACCGTCCGAGAATTAGGTAATGAGACTGATTTTATTGTGGCCAAACAAACCATGTTAATATAATAATACCTATTTATTGTTTAATACATCTCTCGTGCGTCAATACAGTGAGGGGCACAATCACGCAAGAAGTAGTATGATTCTGCGACTCAGTTTCTGTTATGTTCCATAATACCATTGTCGCAGCTGCTTGGATGTCTTCGACATTGTCAAAAAAGTTGTCATTTTTAATTATTTCAGTTTAGGGAACAGATAATAGTTGCAGGGGAGCATATGTGAAGAATGGCGGGCTGCTGCAGCACACACACATGTTTCTTGGCCAAATACTCCTGAACAAGTACTGCTCGGTGAGCAGGTGCATTGTCAAGGGAAGGAACTGGATATCTGGGTAATCAATGCGAACACGACAAATTTTCTTCATGAAACACTAAAAAATACTCACATAAAACTAGACCTTCAATGTGTGACCTTCTGGCACAAATTCATGATTAATGATACTCATACTGTTGTAGAAACACAATAGTATTGTCTTCACTTTTAACTTCAGAAGTCGAATTTTCTCCGTATCCTCACATCTCCATACACTTCTCGCATCAAATCAACAGTCTCTCTGTCACTATTACCAAGTTTAACACAAACTTTTATATTCGCACCCTCATCCATGCTGCTAGCATGACAAGGACCTCTCAGTGACTGCTGGTAATGGCGACGTATCTCCCGTCATGCTTCGCATGCGACAATGTGGTGTTGACAGATTGTAGATCATGGATTACACTTTCGAACGCATATATTAGTTTACGGATTGCATTCACTATTTCATCACAATAAAATCAGTCTCGTTACTTACTTGCCGAACGGTATTTACACGCATATTTGAACGATAATTTTGCTGTAGGTCGTATTTGGCCCGAAGTTATATATCAGCATATTTTAAGGCCAGGTTTGCTAAATGCTCAAAAATACATTATATTTGACAGTGTTGCAAAGATGTTATTTAGAAGTTCCTTTCATAGAAATATTTAGCCTTGTGGTTAGGGATTTGAAGGTATGCTATACGGTGTTAGTGGTAATGGTTCTTTACTTGGCGCAGCATTAAACAATTTGAAAATAGAAATCCTAATCTCTTTGTGAATCCCAATCTCTTCCCCTGTAATGAATGTCTAATATCCAGTTTCTTCGTTGAATGCTGGTGCAAAGTTTTCCATCCACATTCACGGAGAATTTTCAATACACCAAGGAAATGAAAATATTGTTGCTAAAATACTGGTAATACACATTGGATACTTCTCGAAATGTGACTCAGGAAGAATTTGTTCCGGGTCCGGGCCTACGCCTTAAATTATAAATAGTACTTATAATAAGATTGTATTTGTTTGGACAGAGAATTCGGTTAAGGATTAGGAATTAGATTTCTGGGCTTTCCACATCTATGGCTATGTTAGCCCGTTACTAGGATTAGGATTAGGAATTACATTTCTGGGCTTTCGGCATCTATGGCCATGTTAGCCCGTCACTAGGATTAGGATTAGGAATCAGATTTCTGGGCTGTCGGCATCTATGGCCATGTTAGAACATCGCTAGGATTAGGATTAGCAATTAGATTTCTGGGTTTTCAGCATCTATGGCCATGTTAGACCATCACTACGATTAGGATTAGGAATTATATTTCTGGCCTTTCGGCATCTATTGCCATGTCAGCCTATCGCTAGGATTAGAAATTAGGAATTAGATTTTAGGGATGTTGGCATCTATGGCCATGTTAGCCCGTCACTAAGATTAGGATCAGGAATCAGATTTCTGGGCTGTCGGCATCTATGGCCATGTTAAAACATCGCTAGGATTAGGAATTAGATTTCTGGGTTTTCAGAATCTATGGCCATGTTAGCCCATCGCTAGGATTAGGATTAGGAATTAGATTTCAGGGCTGTTGGCATCTATGGCCATGTTAAAACATCGCTAGGATTAGGAATTAGATTTCTGGGTTTTCAGAATCTATGGCCATGTTAGCCCATCGCTAGGATTAGGATTAGGAATTAGATTTCAGGGCTGTTGGCATCTATGGCCATGTTAGCCAGTCACTAGGATTAGGATTAGGAATCAAATCTCTGGGCTGTCGGCATCTATGGCCATGTTAGAACATCGCTAGGATTAGGAATTAGATTT
The DNA here is from genome assembly GCF_964235325.1 of Thermobia domestica. NCBI lineage: Eukaryota > Metazoa > Arthropoda > Insecta > Zygentoma > Lepismatidae > Thermobia > Thermobia domestica. The sequence continues at coordinate 26,653 of NW_027656555.1, forward strand.
CTGGGTTTTCAGCATCTACGGTCATGTTAGCACATCACTAAGATTAGGATTAGGAATTAGATTTCTGGGTTTTCAGCATCTATGACCATGTTAGCCCATTGCTAGGAATAGGATTATGAATTATATTTCTGGGCTTTCGGCATCTATGGCCATGTTAGCCCGTACTAGGATTAGGATTAGGAATTAGATTTCTCCGCTTTCGGCATCTATGGTCATATTAGCCCATCGCTAGAATTAGGATTAGGAATTACATTTCTGGGCTTTCGGCATCTATGGCCATGTTAGCCCGTCACTAGGATTAGGATTGGGAATTAGATTTCTGGACTATCGGCATCTATGGCCATATTAGAACATCGCTAGGATTAGGATTAGGAATTAGATTTCTGGGTTTTCAGCGTCTATGGCCATGTTAGGCCATCGCTAGGATTAGGATTAGGAATTAGATTTCTGGGCTTTCGGCATCTATGGCCATGTTAGCCCGTTACTAGGATTAGGATTAGGAATTAGATTTCTGGGCTTTCGGCATCTATGGCCATGTTAGAACATCAATAGGATTAGGATTAGGAATTAGATTTCTGGGCTTTCGGCATCTATGGCCATGTTAGCCCATCACTAGGATTAGGATTAGGAATTAGATTTCAGGGCTTTCGGCATCTATGGCCATGTTAGGCCATCGCTAGGATTAGGATTAGGAATTAGATTTCTGGGTTTTCAGCATCTATGGCCATGTTAGGCGATCGCTAGGATTAGGATTAGGAATTAGATTTCTGGGCTTTCAGCATCTATGGCTATGTTAGCCCATCGCTAGGATTAGAATTAGGAATTAGATTTCAGGGCAGTTGGCATCTATGGCCATGTTAGCCCGTCATTAGGATTTGGATTGGGAATCAGATTTCTGGGCTATTAGCATTTATGGCCATGTTAGAACATCGCTAGGATTAGGATTAGGAATTAGATTTCTGGGTTTTCAGCATCTATGGCCATGTTAGGCCATTGCTAGGATTAGGTTTAGGAATTACATTTCTGGGCTTTCGGCATCTATGGCCATGTTAGACCGTCACTAGGATTAGGATTATGAATTAGATTTCTGCGCTTTCGGCATCTATGGCCATGTTAACCCATCGCTAGGATTAGGAATAGGAATTAGATTTCTGGGCTGTTGGCATCTATGGCCATGTTAGCCCGTCATTAGGATTAGGATTACGATTTAGATTTCTGGCCTTTCGGCATCTATTGCCATGTCAGCCTATCGCTAGGATTAGGATTAGGAATTAGATTTCTGGGCCTTCGGCATCTATGGCCATGTTAGCCCGTCACTAGGATTAGGAATTAGACTTCTGGGCTGTCGGCATCTGTGGCCATGTTAGCCCGTTACGTTTTGAGGGATGATGTCCCTCGGCGAGCACACTATCCGGGAAATGGGAAGAAAGAAAGGATTGGGGAAGGAAGGGTATCGGCCTGGGACCTATATGTTTGCGTGGTGTGAATGAGGAAAACCTCATTCAGGGTGGCTGGTCTGAAAAAGCGTTTTACACTTTTTCGACCGAGTGGCCCCACCGGAAATCGAACCCGGGGTCGCTCGCAAGCAAGGCGAGAGCGTTATCGACTACGCTACGCGGGGCCACTAGAATTGGGTTAAGTCTTATGTTTCAAGTGTAAGGGAGATTTGGCATTCGTTGCAGGGAGTTTTCTCTTATACAACCTAACATCACAAGTAGACTTTGTGTTTTTATTCCATAAACTTTAATAATGAAAGTTGAAGTAGTTGTAGTGTTAGTGGACATATATGGATAAATATGATGTCTTTAATTGGTGATTCCGTTAAGAAAACACTTCTTCTCACTGTTTATTATTATTATTATTATTATTATTATTATTATTATTATTATTATTATTAGGCTATTTTGATCTATGATGATCAATGTTGAAACCGAAAACGGTTGATTTGTGCAAATTCCGATTGATTAGGATTAGGATTAGAACCATACAGAGTGGCCCAAAAGTAGGTATACTATACACCCCTGCATTGATCATTGTATAACATTCTAGTTCATGGATTTATTTGATTCGACTGTTCCGGACTTAAGTTATAAGTAAAAACACGTTAAGAACAGATAATCAAGAAACTAGGTCTACCTGCATGAAAACAATAACAAATTATATAAAATACAGTGAGCTGATCAGTACGAGACTGTATGCCTACTTTTGGGCCAGCCTGTATGTATTTCTGGGAATTACTGGTATTCATGCCTTTTTTAAGCCCGTCACGAATGGGGAATGACGTTCCTCGTCGACCACACTACCCAAGAAAGTGGGCAAGGAAGGAAGGAACGGGAAGAAAAGGAGAGACCTTGTACTTCAATGTTGCGATTGACGAAAAAAAAAAAAAAAACCTCAAGATGGATAGCCTGAAAATGGTTGTACACTTTTTCGACTGAGTGTCCCCACCGCTAACCTAACCAGAGACTGCTCACACTATAGGCTAGAGCGTAAGTGACTATCTTACATATCACTTCTGCACTTTCAGTTTCAATAGAAAGTTACTGAAGAAGAAGAAATCTAAACTTTAGACTCTAAATAAGTTTTGAGTAACCGGTTTTTGATGTCCCTTACCGTTTTTGTTCAATAGAGATCATGATTGACACTAGAAGTACTCTGATACTACATTTTTATTAGTTCTAGTTTGCTCAGCAAATACAGGTGATTTTTTTTTTTTTTTTGGGATCAATTGCAGAAAATTATTTGTCACTGTTTATTCTTGGTTTTGTTCTATGGAAACCGACGTTAAATCCGGAAACTATGTATTTCTAACACTTCGTGGTGTTTGATTTGATTTCAGTTTTGCTTTCCTTTCAGCAACGAGGCTATATGAGACGTGCACCTGCAGTTTAATGTGGGATCTGAGGCACGTGAGCTCCCACTGAAAATCGTATCCGGGTTTCCCACTTTGTGGTTTGAAATGAAAACGAAAATGAAATGAAGTATTTCAGTTTGAAATTCAATTTTTCCTTTTAGAATAAGGGAGACGGATGATTAACACAAGTGAATGATGATGGAAGAATTGGAGGAATGAGAGGGTGGGAGGAAACGGGACTACCCTGAGAAAACTGATATTGTGCATCACAAACATACTTGGCCGGGTTTCGAACCAGTGACCCTACGCACAAGATGTAAGCGCTCTACTACGGAACCGCCGTAACCCCCCACTTTGTGGTTTGAGGTGAGGTGTGGTGAGGTGATTTTTAGTTTAGCGTCCCGTTTAGCAGTGAGGCTATATGAGACGTGGAACTACTGATTAACGTGGAATCCGAACCACATGGGCTCCCGCCGGAAATGGAACCCGGGTCTCCCAACTTTGTGGTTTGAGTAGAGGGTTAGTGCATGAGATGGAACCTATTCTTGGGTCACTTATTCGATTCCAATGATACGCTTTTCTATATCACTTACTATTTATTGTCTTAGTACTTTTGACAAACAGTCCGAAATAGCTGTTGTACATTATAAAAATTCCCGTACTTAGAATAGCTTGGATGTCTTTTTTCTTTTAAAAAAAGTGAAAAATGACGCAATATGTTCTTTATTCCAAATCCTTTAAAACTAAAATGCCTGTAAGTACTTCTGTTTCACGTAGATAATATTACCAAAGGAATAATTAGGATATATTTATAGGCTAACAGAATTGTTAATTATTTTATGCATGGAACATTAACAGTGATAATTGAAAATTCAAAGTCGTTTAGTTTCCTGGGTTTGATCAAGTAGTGTGTGGTCAGGTGCTGCTAATTACACATTAAGAAGAAAAAAAGAAAGAAAAAATACTTCAATGCAGAAAATAGTGGAGTAGATATTATGCAGTTTAATTGGTTTAAGGGAAGCGGGACTTCCAAATGATTCCGACAGCATTACACAACGTATAAGGAATGTTAAGAGAAGAGCGTAGGAATGCAATTTCCACGGGTGGTCACTGTAAAAATGCACTCAGCCTGCTGGGACGCCACAAGCATTCCTCTCCATTGAAGTTAACCCATTTGCAGCCGCAGTCATCCAACTTACGCAATTTCCTCTTGATGGAAGTTTCTCTCACACAAGATCTAGTCTTCACAAAGAAGGAACAACACCGCGGGAAAAGAACTTTTTAGTTTTAAAGAAGCTGTTGATGACCTACTTTCAACTGGAGATAAAAGGTCCCAACACTCCGGGTTGCTACCAGAAATCCTCGAAGCGACATGGAAAAGAAAAAAAAGAAAGTTTTAAAATGTGAAACTTTGAGGGAGGAAATTTAAACTTTAGCTGAATACAACAAAATGGTAGATTGTATATTATAATAATGTACCATAGCTCAATGATAGGGCGCTCACTCCTAATGTGAGGGGTTCCTGATTCGAACGCTGGCCAAATTACTGTGTGATGTGAACCCCATTGTGTCTGTGACAAAGTTTTCCCACTTTCTCCTATATTCTCATTCAACCACATGACCTTGTCTTTTACATCATCACAGCAAAACGGCTGAACTATTTGAAATGAATTGTTTGAAGATGGCGCTGGCTCGTGCAAGGTTTCTACGTATTGTGTAACTTCCACTGAAATGTGTATCCCATACATTCAACATTTATGTCAAAGGTACATCAATTTCGCACGAGTCCTTTATGTTTGAGAGATGAAAATTAGTATATGAATTCCTTATTTAAAATATTTGGACACGTGGCATAAAGTTTCACTATAAAGCAAAAAGAGACGCAGTTTCTAAAAAAAAAAAATCTCTTTATATAAAGAATGACACAGACGTTGTCTATCTGATCATCACGAGAGAACCCGTGAACCGTTTCAAATGAATTTTGAATGTACACTCATGTCCAAAATTATTGTCACATGTCTATAAATATGTTGTTATAAGAATATAATTTGATAATGAATTCTCCTGGTATTTCTTATAATGTTAGTATGTGTATAATCGGCAGACACGTATGTGGCAAATGTCATGTCAAAAGAGCAGTAAATGAAAACAATAAAACTATTTTGTCCATTTAGCAACATTTTGTTTTACTCATTCTAATTTTCGTATTTATAATTCTTTTCCTGTGAAATTTACCACAAATATACATTTCCCGATTATACGCACAGTATCAGTATAAAAAGTACACTCCAAAATCATTATCAAATTATATTCTTACAAGAAGACAATTATAAATATGCGACAATCATTTTGGACATGAGTGTACATAACTTTTTCGAGCTGGGATTTTATCAATGAAACGAAATCTTTAAGATTCCACTATTATGCCAGCTCAGGCCCGTAGCCAAACAAAAATGTAAGGGGGGCGGTAGAAGTTAGATAGAGCCGATCCAATCATGTTATAGTTCACCACCATATTGTAGTTCAATTGCAAGCCTACCGTCAAAATTTTAGGGAGAGGCACCTTACGTGGATAGGGCCTGTGCCGGCTAGGCTATAGAAGTCGGTGATAATAATAAGAAATGAATTAAATAGTGGAATGTTAGGATGTGGAGGAAACGGGAAATCCCCGAGAAAACCCACGCACACGATGTTTGTCCACCACAAGCTCACTTGGCGTGATCTAGAATGAGGCCCGTATCCAGAGCTTACGGAAATTTTTCACGGTAGGCTTGCAAATTAATTATAATATGGTGATGAACTATAAGATGGTTGAATCGGGCCCCCATAAATTCTACCTAGCCCCCTCCCCCTACATTTTTGGTTGGCCAACGGCTTGGCTGGGATCGAACCAAGTACCCCATGTACATGAGGTGAACGGTCTAACACTGAGCTACAGCGGCCTCCTTGGGATTTTATGCTCTCGCTTTCATTAGAGTGTGTGTGTGCTAAGGATGGTACGGGATTTGAAAATTCATTCCAAATATAGAGTCTCTGAGAAGCCCCTCCGTGTACGTGCTGATAATTAAAAGTACGTTACCACGTGTCCAAACCCTTTCGAAAATTGGTTATGTGAAGTTGCCATCTCATCCCAATCGAAATTTAAACATTAAATTCTACCAATAGTTAGGAGATAATTGGTTTCAATTTCTTCACTATATCCCAAAATTTGTTCGCATTTTTTAATGAGAAAAAGTCCGAAACAAAGTTAGGGGCAACTTCACACTTGTATAATTAATATCACATTATCAATCCAAATAGCTACCAATAAAAAATTAAACAGTAGTTTCAGTTTGTTCACTGTATCCAATAGTTTGTTCACGCTTATTTCGGGATATTTTGACCAAACTAAGGTGTGAGGCAGACTTCACTCTTGCATACCTAATGTCACAGAAGAATTCCAAAACAGTACCAGTGATTAGGTCGCATTTTTTTTTTTTCAATTTTGTTCACTATGTGCCTTAATTTGTTCACGTTTATTCAAGGATAAGGAGAACAAAACATGGTGCCAACTTCATGATTCCATGGTTAATATCACAGAATCATGGTCACTGGTAGTCCAGTCAAAATATGGTTTGATCCGGAAAAAATTGTAACAGAAACTGTTTCGCTTTTCTGGTAGAAAAAAGCAATCTAAACAACCTATCAAAAGTTTAGCAAAATCTGACGTGTATTTGCCCGACATTTTGAGCCGCCATATTGAACACTGGAACTGAACACTTTACTTTGAAACAGTAGGTATATCTTCTCACGGAATTAATATAGGAACTTCGTTCTTGTGTCAAATTGATGGTAATAGATGATAGGAGTGAGAAAAACTGGTAAAGTCGTGCAATGTTGCAGTTATATTGAAATATGACGGCTGTTCTCTCCCAAAATGTCGTTATATTCTGTTTGTTACCTACACAAATTGGCGCGTAACTATGAAACCGTCACAGATACCAAAAATACATCTGTAATAAAAGTTGTAGAGTAGAATCTGTTCTTTCCAATGTTAATCAAAATGGTTTCGTTGTCTTAGAAACTAAGCGAGTTAGACCATGTTATGTAATGAAAGGAAGAGATAAATATAGTAAAAATCGTCATGATTTTATTTTTCACAGCATTTTTCTATACGATGTTTCAAAACAAATCAACAAGTTAAGAATTTCACACATAACTATATATACACAGAGTTATGTACAGTTGTAACTGTATATTCGATAATGTTCAATATAAAATCAACCAAATCTACCGAACGCCAATGAGATGAACAAAAAATAACAAAAAAGAAAGAGATACCAGGAATAAATGAATGATCAGTTGGTGTGTATATATAGTAATGTATGATTATAATATTATTAGCCAATAATAAACCTTCATTATTTAATATGTTCTCATCCTTACTGGAAATCATCTTCATTTTGATTATCTTCGAACTCAAGCGGTAAGTCGTACTCATGTGGGCTGTTCGAGCACGCTGAACCCCCAACATTCTTCACATTCAGTGAACAGTCCAGATTGTGGCTTCGGCAAGAACAGCGACCTGATTGACAGTCTGTCTTACAGTTACAACGGACCATTTCAAATACATCCTTAGGTACAGGTGGGACATCTGTTAGTATTGGGAGTAGTTGTCCATCGTCAATGGACCATCCTCATTCTGTTGGTAGCAGTCGATCATTTCCCTTCCACACTTGAATTTAGTAGTATGATCTGTGAAACTTGGTTGCTGCTGACTTTGGTAAAAGGGACTGCGGTTTTATTGAAAAAGTATTTCTTACAACTTTTTCGCTGAAACGTTTAAATCCGAGCACATCAAAAGTGTCTGATTCTGAACCGTTGTATATTGTAACTGTTGCATTTTCACCTGTTGCTACATCTTTGGTAATTGCTGATGGATCATTAAAAACGTCTGCGCATTTGCATAAAGCTGTCCCTTTCATTAACATTTTCAGACCTTTCTCTTTGGTCACGCAGAAAAACTGAGACGTAAAGTTACAACCTTGAAAGGTATGTACTACAACGAGATACTTTGTATCGTTTAATAATTACCTGTACCTTGGGCAGAAAGTGCTCATACTCAAGCAATATACTTGATATAATGTTAATTTAAAATAACAAAAGAAGAATGTTTTTAATATATGTAAAGAAATATGCATTATTGTATAATTCGTTGCTATGTAGTTGTTTATGGATACCTAATCAACATGTATGTTTGCAAGACAGTTTGAGTGAAAATACGTTAAAAGAGTATCAACTAATAAACCATTTAATACCGATCATCGACTTGTAATTTCGATAGAAAAGGTGAGAATAATAGTGTATATAATTATTGAAGATATTTTTATGTGTAAACAATTACTACCACTCAAGATTTACTTATATCATTAGCCGAACCAGGTTGACGACTACCTTTGGTGAGTCGTTATAAAATTTTTGGTTTACCCCACCCGGGAACTTTGTAAATTCATATCCTGAAGTATAAAGTAAGGGTGAATTTACTTCTGTAATAAGGTTCATGACTACGAACTTTACTGTACTTAGAAGTGGTAGAATAATCACAAGAAAAATGATGATCGGTGAGGCAATGGAAAAAGAAACTGGTGACAGTGGTAACGAAGAACAAAATACAGCTCCTGTTGTATCCGAAATGTTAACGTTAGAAGACAAAATCTTAATGGCTTTACAGAGGCAAGAACAACGATTGGAACAAAGTTTAGCCCAGATGTCGGAAAATTTAAAGCAGACTTCCAGTAAACAGTATGAAGAATTAAAGCAGACTTCCAGTAAACAGTACGAGGAATTAAGTAAACGATTGGAGCAGACATCCGGAGAGACGAAACAATCTATTATCCAGGCGGTGAGTGACATTACATGACAGTTCGATGAAAAGCTAAGAAGAGTATCTGAAGATTGCCAGGATAATTACAACCATATAAGTCAAGAGGTCAATTGTGTAAAAAAGGATTTGGAAGTAATAGAATCTTCTGTACGACAACAAAAGATTCAGGTCACGGATAATTCTACCAAAATACGTGCGAATACTCAGTTGATATCTGCATTACAAGAGGAAATCAGGATGCTACAGATTAAGGACAACGCATACCACACCAACATGGTTAATGATCATCTGGAGTTCCCTTGTTCACAGGAGATGACCTCGCATTCACCCGTAGCAGATCAACGTGGACCTCACATTATCTCATCTTCTAGTAATCCATCCGATGAGGACATTATTTTGGAAGGAATTCATCCAAGGAATACAGATGGGCGTAAAAGAGATGGTGGAACTACACATAACGCAGTAGGTAGGAATTATCACTCAACACGAACACGGAATGGTGAAAGAAAGGTAAAGTTAAGTGTAAAGATGAGTAAAATACGTGCTATGAGTAAGTTCAGTGGTAAATGTAACGAAAATGCTACCTCTTTCCTAGAAAAATTTCAGGACGAGTGCAATATAATGTGTATAGATAAATCGCAATATATGAAACTAATCCCTCATTTATTACTCCCACCATGTTCTTTATGGTTTAAAGCCGTACGAGATCACGTCAATACATATGAGGAATTTAAAGCTGCGCTGATTGCAAATTACGAAAATGACTTTTTGCTTGCAAACAGAGATGCCACGATTAGAAATCAACCTTTCAATCCTCGTTTGCACAAATCTGTTGTTGATTTTGTTGTAAATACATATAACGAATTAAAAGTCGTAAATCCGTTGCAATCGGAATCTAGAGTAATTGCATCAATTCGAAATTTGCTACCGTTTAAACTACAACAGATCCTGTTTTCTACCCAGTGTATGAGTTTTAATCACTTATTAATGATTGTACAATGTTATGAAACTCAATACCACGCTCAGAATCATCAAGCAGGAGTAGGCAAAATTAAAAACAATTCAGATCACTTTGTACCTGTTCGTAATCTAAATATCCGTAATGCGAACGATACGGAACACAATCTAAATCGAGTGAATTTAAGCAATCCGAACGAGCAAAATAGGCAAAGATATGTTGGGAATCCACCTAACCTAATCAACCGTGGCAATCCTTATGTTAGACCATATAACCAAAATAGATTCAAAAATAGACGAAATACATGGCGAAATTCAAGGAATACAGTAAACTACATGGATAGACGTTGTCGTAATTCAAGAGATGGCACTTCGCATCAAAATCAAGAGAATGACACAATTCTTGTACAGAATAACAATACGGGACATAATCACGATTGTGCAGTACAATGTACCTTATTGGAACCATACACGAGTATGAATTTAAACTAACTGCAGCTGATGTGGTAGGGGTTAAACCCATATCAGCTATAGATTCTCATGAACATTTATCTTCAAATTTATGTGATAATGTTAAACCCATTGCAGCTATTGATTCTTATGAACATTTATCTTCAAACTTACATGTTCATGTTAATGATGAAAACGAACTTTTAAATGACGTATCTGTAAATAATTATTCGGAAATAGCAGTTAATAGATGTCAGTATCAATTTATGCCTGTAGTAAATCGTTGTTGGTCCGAAGATGATAATGTCAATGATGGTTTTGATGTTGAAGAAAATTTTGTATTTTTAAAATCATACAGTACAGCTAAAATACCTGTCAAAATCAATGGGTTAAGCACCGAAGCTCTACTTGACACAGGCGCAAACGCCTCTCTATTATCATATTCATCATGGAAAGCAATTACTAGTAATTGCTCGAATTCTAAATTACAAAAGGCTGAGAATCTTATTATAGTCGATTTTACTGGCAAACATAAAAGAGAGTAGCTGGAATTACTCGTGTGACAATATCTATTCAAGATTTTGAAATATCAATCCCTATTCTAGTGATAAAGGAATTGAATGAACAATTAATTATTGGTTTAGATTTATTATCTCAATTGCGTGTCATGCTTGATTTTAGAAATCAAACGTTAACTATACCCGGCATACCTCAGGAAATCGTTCAGAAACTTCTTTCTAAATCTGATGATATTGCTTGTCAGTATAATAATGTGCCTAATGTATTGAATAATGTTTCTGTAAGTTCAGAAAGCGATAAATTAAATAATCAACTAACGAAAGTCACACAAAATTTGATGGATTCAAAAAATGATGTATTGTTTTCTGAGTGTGTTAAGTCACTTGAAAGTAGTCTTGATTTTATAGATAATACAGTAAAAACCCACTTTAAAGATATTCTATATAAACATAAAAAGGTTTTCTCAGAACGTCCTGGGTGTTGTAAGGATTTTGTTTATTCTTTTAAGGTTAAGACAGATAAACCCATTGTGACTAAGCCCTATATAATTCCCTACCGATACAGGGAAAATGTACGTCAGCAAATAACCGATATGTTAAGAGATGGGATCATTAGGCCTTCACGAAGCATTCACCTTAATCCATTACATGTAGTTCCTAAGAAAAATGGTTCTCTACGTGTAGTTTTGGATTTGAGACGCACGAATTGCCATATTGATCTGGAACAAGTGAGGTATCCTCCAGTGGAAGAAATACTAGCCTCTTTACAAGGGAATGCAGTCTTCGGAAATTTAGATCTCGTAATGGCTTATAATCAGGTCGAATTACATGAGGATTCGAAATCGTACACGGCATTTAGTTTTGAAGGTCACTTATATGAGTACAACCGTGTAGTCTTTGGGCTTATCAATGGTAGTGCGGCGTTAGCTTCCTGTTTAAATAAAGTCTTAGGACAAGACTTGCGCAGCAACGTGATAACCTACGCTGATGACATCTTGATAATGGGAAAGAATCCGCAGGAATACTTGAAGTACTTAGATATAGTTTTGGACAGATTGGAAAGTTCGGGTCTTACTATCAACCTACAGAAATCAAAATTTCTACAAAATTCTATAGAATTTCTTGGCTACCAAATTGATGCTTCTGGTTTACAATTCAGTCAATCTAAAGTACAAGCCATAGAGGATCTGCCTGCGCCGTTAAATGTGAAACAGACACGGCAAGTATTAGGGCTCTTCAATTGGTTTCGCAAAGCCATCCCGCGATTTGCTGTGATAGCCCAACCTTTGTTTATGATTATAAAGAAAGGAGTACCATGGCAATGGGGTCCGATTCAAGAACACAGTTTTAATAAGTTGAAGGAGAGCGTGAAGCGAAACATCCATTTGAATCACCCTCGATATGACGTTCCTTTCTATGTCCAGTGCGACGGTTCTCAACTTGGAATCTCTGCAGTACTCTGGCAACCAAATCCAACCATTGAGGAACCGGCCGTTATCCATTGTGCTAGCCGTACTTTGAAGAAAGCTGAGAAAGGATACACCACAACGGAAATCGAACTTTTGGCCGTACGTTTTGCGATACAAAAATTTGCTCCATACCTCAGCGGATGTCATTTCATAGTACTAACCGACCATAATTCATTACGATACCTTAACAGTATACAAGGATATAATAACAGACTACTTCGTTGGTCGTTGGAGCTTCAATCTTATGATTTTGAAGTACAGCACATTAAAGGGGTAGATAATGGACCCGTAGATACCTTATCACGTCTGTTTCCTGGAGAAGAACAACATATTTTGTCCATCAACGAATTTAAGGTCTTGCAGGATGAAATAGCTACCATTTCAATGGAAGATCTAAGAGAACATCAAATGAATTATCCGGAATACAACCAAATCATGGAACATTTGTCTTCATGCAGTGAGGGATGTAATTGCCCCAAACAATGGAATTCTAGATTTAAATTATCCAACGGAATTCTACTTATTAAAGATTTTAAATTCAAGTCTAGAAACAAAATTTGCATTCCACCTACGCTGACAACCCGTATATTAAAAGCCTATCATGACGATTTCGGTCATTTTGGTTATGTAAAGGTATGTGCATTGATTAACAAATCCTTTTATTGGAGAAGAATGAGAGTTCAAATCAAAAATCACATCAAGGACTGTGTTGAATGTATGCGAATCAAACATAACTACCAGGCTGTACATAAACCTATGCTCTCAATAACACCAGAGAGACCACATTCGTTTCTATCTATCGACCTATATGGACCGTTACCAAGAGCAGCTACCGGAGAAACTTATCTACTTACTACCGTGGATATCTTTTCGCGTTATGTGGTAGCTTATCCTCTGCGTAGAGCAACTTCCGCTGCTATCGTAAATAAAATCTTGAACGTATACATTCCACATTGTGGTCCTATCGAACACATATTATGTGACAATGGTTCACAGTTCAAAAGTGGTGTGTTTATCAAAGCTATGAACAAGGCTAACATTAAAATTCATTTCGTAACTCCGTACCACCCTAGCAGCTCTGTTGTAGAAAATGTACATCGTAATTTTGGTATGTTGTTTCGACACTTTTGTAAAGATAAACATGCCGAATGGATTAAGCATGTCAGTCAAATCACGTATCTTTTGAATCATTCTATATCAGACACTTTAGGCGTGTCTCCTGCTAATGTACATAACGGTTCAGATTTGATTTTCCCTGTGGAACGACATTTTAATGTCAAGTTAGAAAATTCAACAATCGTAGATTCTTCCAATTTAGTGTATATGGTAAAAATCCGAAGACATAACAAATTTGTGAAACGTAATTCTCAATTAGAGTCTTTGCAAGAAGGAAAATATCGAATCAAGATCAATGACTTAGTTTTTGTTAAACAACATCCGCAAAGTAATGCGTTGTTAAAGAAGATTTATAAATTTTGTGACATTTTCTCAGGTCCTTATTTATGTTTTAAGGAAATAAACCCTAAAGTTTTTGAATTGTTGAACGCTAAAACTGGTACGTCAATTGGGCTTCGTAATATAGACGAGTTGAAGGTTTGGAGGCCTACCCAGTATACAAGAGAAAAATGGATGCGTTTAGTGAAGAGACTAGTTGCACTTGACATTCTTGCTCAAATTAATAAGAATGAAGGAGACTAAGAAAAAAAATAAAAATAAAAGGGTGTTTTCTGTTTGTGTAAAAATAGATTTATTTTCTTCCTTTTGTTCGTCTGAACGTAGGTTACGTTTAATTTTTGATTTTTACTTAATTTAATTTTCTTTAATTCTCATTAACCAATTATAATTTTCAAATGATTTTAATTCTGCCTTGTTAATGTGAAGAATTATAATTTGATTCATAATTGATTAAACAAAAAAGGTTATTTACATTATATTAATCTGTGTTGAAACTTTGTTGTCAAATATGAATATTAATGGAATGAAAGATTTATTATAAATGTATATATATATATATATGAAATTTAATGAAGATACATACGAGGGGCGATCAAAATGTAAAGGACATAAGTAATGTAACATCATTATTGTAAACGGACCAGTGGTTCTTAAATAAAAAAGCCCAGCTCGCTTGTAACTTTTATAATCAGTCCCATCGTCGGGCGACATTTTTATACAACGAGATACTTTGTATCGTTTAATAATTACCTGTATCTTGGGCAGAAAGTGCTCATACTCAAGCAATATACTTGATATAATGTTAATTTAAAATAACAAAAGAAGAATGTTTTTAATATATGTAAAGAAATATGCATTATTGTATAATTCGTTGCTATGTAGTTGTTTATGGATACCTAATCAACATGTATGTTTGCAAGACAGTTTGAGTGAAAATACGTTAAAAGAGTATCAACTAATAAACCATTTAATACCGATCATCGACTTGTAATTTCGATAGAAAAGGTGAGAATAATAGTGTATATAATTATTGAAGATATTTTTATGTGTAAACAATTACTACCACTCAAGATTTACTTATATCATTAGCCGAACCAGGTTGACGACTACCTTTGGTGAGTCGTTATAGTACAAACCGAAGATTTTGAATGATGTTAACTCCCAAGCTACTTTGGATTGCTTGAACATGCCACTGATGTGGACTGCGAATTCCCTTTCTTATTCTGGAGTGAAAAAATATTCTTACGGATAGCATTGTGTGGTAATAAAGAAGAATTAGTACATCTGTATCATCAGCAAGAACAATAACATCATTCTCGCAAGCAACTTCTACCGCAGTCTGTGCAATTAATAAATCCGCATCTCCTTTTGCATGTACACACTAAAATCCAATTTTTTCTAGGTAAGAACTGACCATGTAGGTGAATCGTTGTTTGTTCACTTTGTTTGCTAAGAAGTTTTCATTTTTATGATGAAGTTGCTATTAACGGATATTAGGGCATTAGGGCTGCTACTCTTTCCATATCTTCTGGTGTGGGCTACATGTTTTACAGATGGGCTATCAGAACATCCATCGAAAATAATTAATGCACTGCCATAATGACGTTGAATGTGCACTGCATAATTCTTGCAGATGACCAAAAACGTAATGCATTGAGTCCATGATATATGATGTAACAGAGCACCTCCATCCAAGAATGTAAACGCTGCTGACAGGTTTGACTTGCTGTGTTTCTTTAGCAACAGTCCACAAGGCACCGGCAAGAACTGATTTATTCACCTGTAATGGAAGAGGTCGAATCAAAGAGTGCTGCTGGATAGCTGCACAGTTTATGCTTTAAGAGTTGTTTTGTTGGTATTTTTTTTTTACTAGTTGCAACTACGGCGAGTCGTTGAAACAAGAAACAGAGATCGATTTGCACAACTTCTTTATTAAGCTTTATAGTATTTTTATTGTTATTGTCACGGATTATTCTCTTCGTTTAAAGGTGTAGGATTGCACGTTTTTACCAACCATAGAACGAAGTATGCTTTCTCCTACTTTTTCGGCTCGATCAACATTTACATTCTCAGATGCACGCACACCTGATGGTATGCTGGGCGACGGGGAATCCTCTTGGAATGGATTTCTGTTAGTTAGATATTCCAACAACTTTTCTGTATTTTCAGCATCCCTTCGACTTCGGGCCTGAGAAGTTCCACTGTGTTGCTCGGTTGTGTTGCACTTCACCCCAGTGAACTCTTTCATGGCGCAGTTAACTTCAACACATATTGTCATTGACTGCACCCATTGATTTACTTGAGAGTCCGTCATTCCCTTTCCATTTGTCAGACATCCACTGGATTTACACTCATGCTATACGCCTATGTAGATGCATTGAGATAAAACAATTAGTTCCTCTTAACC
The DNA here is from genome assembly GCF_964235325.1 of Thermobia domestica. Classification (NCBI taxonomy): domain Eukaryota; kingdom Metazoa; phylum Arthropoda; class Insecta; order Zygentoma; family Lepismatidae; genus Thermobia; species Thermobia domestica. The sequence goes on from NW_027656555.1 coordinate 42,626, forward strand.
AGTGGTGTTTGTAGTTTCCACTCATATAAACAACTTCCCTTCGAAAGCTTCTGACCATTTAGAAATAAATTTAAAACACTCCTACACCATGCGTGTCTACAACATGATATTGCCGGAGAAATTGACAATATTGATAACTTTAATTCGATCAAAGTACTATTTACATGCACAGCTCGATATATACTAACACACACACACTTTTCTACTAAGGTCCGCATTACATGAATAATATATTCGTCACTCACAGTGAAAAGGCTTGTAATTAAATTGATAAACATCAATTAAAATCATTTACCCTTTATTTTGCAAGTTGATATACAGTATATTTCCTTAGATGCAATTACAAAATTTACTGTGTTTTTTTTTTTTTTTTTTACAAATTTACAGTTTATAAAAAATTATGATATTTTTATTCATCAAAATGTAATTTTACATCATTTAATATTAGTAATTTTACTTTATAGCCGTAAATTGATTTACATAGAGGCTTGGCAAACAGATTGCCACCGCTTTTTGTGAATGTATCTATGAAAGTTTTTACAGTGCTATTCAAGTCGTAATTATATGAAATTGAGTAAAACCTTTCCTTCGACTGAGGTGAATATTTATAACATGACACTCTCTATATTACGACTTCACCACAAAATAAATAAATAAATAAATAAATAAATAAAATTGCAGGTACGGTTTTTCCAAGATCGTATTTGCTTAAGTTATCCATACCTTGAACATTATGAATTAGATATCTTATTTGATCGACAATCCTAGTGCAGGTTTCTAACTCATTTAATTGCTTTTGTATTGCTTTTGTAAATGCTTCTGCATATTTTTATCCATAAGATCCATATGAGGAAGTGACGTCACGAACCATAGTTGCAAGCATCAGCACAGAGAGTGCGCAAATATACCTCCCAATACAAGAGCACGTTTCGTGAGAAATTGGTGGCTGTTACAAATGTAGGTAAACTTCTGTAGTGTGGATAAGAACTATTTGATCTCATTAAAATGCAACTCAGTCTTATTTGCTACTGTTGCATTCCAGCGAATGTTTGATTTGGTTTTTAATAAAGCTAACAACAATCTCACATGGAATGTGGTCCAGTGTAATACTTTCCTAATATTATAATTACTTTTCATTTATAAGAATAATTTAGATAATTCTCCTTATTAATTCAGGAAGAATTTCTCTCATTTATTTACAGAAAAAAATATGTAGCCTGAGATTGCGTACTTGAATGATGTAAAACGCAACACTCTCAACATATAAAATGATCTAGCTCCCTTAGTTTCTAAGACAACAAAACCATTTTGATATCATTGGAAAGAACAGATTCTACTCTATAACTTTTATTACGGATGAGTTTTTGGTATCTATAACGGTTTAATAGTTATGTGCCAATTACTAGAAGTAACAAACCACATATAACGAAATTTTGGGGAGAACCGCCGTCATATTTCAGTATAACGGCAACATTGCACGACTTTACCAGTTTTTCTCACGTTTATGATCTATTACCATCAATTTGACACAAGAGCGAAATTCCTATCTTATATCTGTGAGAAGATATACGTGCTGCTTCAACGTAAAGTGTTCAGTTCCAATGTTCAATATGGCGGCTCAAAATGGCGGGAAAATACACGTCAGATTTCGCTAAACTTTGATAAGATATTTAGATTGCCTTTCTTTACCATAATATCGAAACAGAGTTTCTGTTACAATTTATGGGTAAGGTATCTTTTTTCATTACTTTGACTGGCCTATTACCAATAATAATTAGATAAAAGTATTTGTATCAAAGTGTTCACTATGTTCCATAATTTATTCACTCTTCTTCACAGAATTAGACAAAAACAATAATGGAACCAATTTCACTCCTGGATGGTTAATTTAAATTTCTGGTCTTTCGGCATCTATGGCTATTTAGATCGTCAAGTATGAGAGATGACGTCCCTCGGCGAGCACACTATCCGAGGAAAGGGAAGGAAGAAAGGATTAGGATTAGTAATTAGATTTCTGGTCTTTCGGCATCTGTGGCTATTTAGATCGTCAAGTATGAGAGATGACGTCCCTCGGCGAGCACACTATCCGAGGAAAGGGAAGGAAGAAAGGATTAGGATTAGTAATTAGATTTCTGGTCTTTCGGCATCTGTGGCTATTTAGATCGTCAAGTATGAGAGATGACGTCCCTCGGCGAGCACACTATCCGAGGAAAGGGAAGGAAGAAAGGATTAGGATTAGTAATTAGATTTCTGGTCTTTCGGCATCTGTGGCTATTTAGATCGTCAAGTATGAGAGATGACGTCCCTCGGCGAGCACACTATCCGAGGAAAGGGAAGGAAGAAAGGATTAGGATTAGTAATTAGATTTCTGGTCTTTCGGCATCTGTGGCTATTTAGATCGTCAAGTATGAGAGATGACGTCCCTCGGCGAGCACACTATCCGAGGAAAGGGAAGGAAGAAAGGATTAGGATTAGTAATTAGATTTCTGGTCTTTCGGCATCTATGGCTATTTAGATCGTCAAGTATGAGAGATGACGTCCCTCGGCGAGCACACTATCCGAGGAAAGGGAAGGAAGAAAGGATTAGGATTAGTAATTAGATTTCTGGTCTTTCGGCATCTGTGGCTATTTAGATCGTCAAGTATGAGAGATGACGTCCCTCGGCGAGCACACTATCCGAGGAAAGGGAAGGAAGAAAGGATTAGGATTAGTAATTAGATTTCTGGTCTTTCGGCATCTGTGGCTATTTAGATCGTCAAGTATGAGAGATGACGTCCCTCGGCGAGCACACTATCCGAGGAAAGGGAAGGAAGAAAGGATTAGGGTTAGTAATTAGATTTCTGGTCTTTCGGCATCTGTGGCTATTTAGATCGTCAAGTATGAGAGATGACGTCCCTCGGCGAGCACACTATCCGAGGAAAGGGAAGGAAGAAAGGATTAGGATTAGTAATTAGATTTCTGGTCTTTCGGCATCTGTGGCTATTTAGATCGTCAAGTATGAGAGATGACGTCCCTCGGCGAGCACACTATCCGAGGAAAGGGAAGGAAGAAAGGATTAGGATTAGTAATTAGATTTCTGGTCTTTCGGCATCTGTGGCTATTTAGATCGTCAAGTATGAGAGATGACGTCCCTCGGCGAGCACACTATCCGAGGAAAGGGAAGGAAGAAAGGATTAGGATTAGTAATTAGATTTCTGGTCTTTCGGCATCTGTGGCTATTTAGATCGTCAAGTATGAGAGATGACGTCCCTCGGCGAGCACACTATCCGAGGAAAGGGAAGGAAGAAATGATTAGGATTAGTAATTAGATTTCTGGTCTTTCGGCATCTGTGGCTATTTAGATCGTCAAGTATGAGAGATGACGTCCCTCGGCGAGCACACTATCCGAGGAAAGGGAAGGAAGAAAGGATTAGGATTAGTAATTAGATTTCTGGTCTTTCGGCATCTGTGGCTATTTAGATCGTCAAGTATGAGAGATGACGTCCCTCGGCGAGCACACTATCCGAGGAAAGGGAAGGAAGAAAGGATTAGGATTAGTAATTAGATTTCTGGTCTTTCGGCATCTGTGGCTATTTAGATCGTCAAGTATGAGAGATGACGTCCCTCGGCGAGCACACTATCCGAGGAAAGGGAAGGAAGAAAGGATTAGGATTAGTAATTAGATTTCTGGTCTTTCGGCATCTGTGGCTATTTAGATCGTCAAGTATGAGAGATGACGTCCCTCGGCGAGCACACTATCCGAGGAAAGGGAAGGAAGAAAGGATTAGGATTAGTAATTAGATTTCTGGTCTTTCGGGATCTGTGGCTATTTAGATCGTCAAGTATGAGAGATGACGTCCCTCGGCGAGCACACTATCCGGGGAGAGGGAAGGAAGGAAGCGGCCTGGGACCTATATGTTAGGTACCACTCCGGTATTTGCCAGGTGTGAATGAGGAAAACTCAGGAAAACCTTATTCAGAATGTAGGATTTTTTTATATATATTTTTTTTAGGGTACGGGAATAGGGTTAACTTTATAAATCTTTATTCATAATTTTATTTATAGGAGCAAAGAGTCCTCTACTCCCAGCCATTAGAGGGTTACGCCCTCTCTTTGGCAAGGATTTTTAAAGAATTGCTATTGATGATAAGATAATTGAAGATGGGCTAAGTGCAGAAAATATGAACATAAGGATTAGTAATCACGTAATAAGTCACTTTTTTTGTGTGTGTGGAAGTAATAATATAAAGTTGAGTGCAGATATGAGATTCAGGTGCTAAGGTACTAATTGGAATTAGAATACATAATAATAAATATAATAAAGAGTAATGATGATTATGATGAATGAGGTGAAGTGCTAACACGCCACAAACATAGTTTGATTAGTGAGACAGATGCAGAGTTAGATCTTCTGTCCCGGGGCGACTCGGGACTAATGAACACATGGGGAAGCCCTTGTTAATGGTGAGGATCTAGTGCTGAGATGGAAAAAGATGCGGTATATGATGATCAATGACGTATATATCATATATTTCCCTTTCAGCCGCAGGAAGGTGCTCGTGTTTCACATATAGAGATACGAAAATATTTAAAGGTGAATGTTTGTATCGATAGGCTGCATCGGTAAGAGCGTCTGTGTGAAGGATGTCCAAGAAAAGTGGATGGCCTGTTTGGATGCGAGAGCTGATGTATCTCAGGCGAAGTTGTGCGAGATGCTCGGTGATCTTTGGAAAGTCTATATATTCATATGTGAGCCACGTTGGGTATGGAAGTTTAATTCGATACGCCAGTCGAATAGCATGCCGTTCCAATATGCTGAGTTTTTCATAGAAAGAAACAGAAGCATTGCACCAAGCGGGATGCCCAAAAGTAAGGATCGGACGGAGGAACGCCTTATATGTATGAAGCAAAACATCGGCTTTTAGTCCCCATGATGTTCCTGTGAGACGTCGCAGAAGATTTAATCTAAGATTAGCCTTCTCCGTTAGTTTTTTCAAGTGAGCATTCCAGCTAAGCTTCGAATCGAAAACCACGCCTAGATAGGTAGCAGTGGTGGATGGGCGTACATGATACCCATCAACAGTTAGTTGTAAGAGAGTTGGGTTTCTATGGACTTTGGAACGACGCTTAGGCGGTAGAAAAACCAGAGCTTGGGTTTTCTCGGAGTTTATCTTTAACTGCCATTTCTTGCACCACTTGACGAAATTATCGAGAGTTGTTTGTAAAGCAATGTTAAGCTGATGCACCGTTTTGCCGAGAGCTAGAAAAGCTGTGTCGTCAGCATATTGAAAAGTAAAGACATTGCGTGGTACAGAAGGGATGTCGGAAGCATACAAGACATATAGTAAAGGACTGAGAGCTGATCCTTGGGGTACTCCAGTAAGAGGAAAAATCGGCCAGGAGAGTGCCATACCAACTGTAACATAAGCAATGCGATTTGAAATAAAAGAATATATTAGTCTGAGATAGCATATAGGAAGATTAAACGACTGCAATTTTTTAATGAGACCATAATGCCAAACCTTGTCGAATGCCTTCTCTAAATCCATGAGAATGAGACATGATGGAAATGCTTTGTTATACTGATTAGTAATTATTGAGCTGAGGCGAAGTAGCTGGTCATTTATGGAAAACCCAGGGCGAAACCCCGCTTGATGAACAGGTAGCAGAGAAGTGGTATCAAGGTACTTATGGAGGCGGCACACGAGAATTTTTTCTAGTATCTTACTGAAAACTGAGGTGAGTTGGATGGGTCTGTAAGAAGTTACTGAATGTACAGGTTTATTCGGTTTATGGAACATACAGATTTTGGAGACTTTCCAATCTGAGGGGTAAAACCCGGTTCTGAGGATGAAATTGTATATTGTGACGAGGAGTAGTAAGAGAGATGGCGGGGCTTCTTTAATATGTCGGTAAGATATCGTGTCGATTCCAGGTGCTGTATTCCTTTTCCGTTTTAGTGCAGAGTGTAGTTCATCGACAGTGATGGATGAAGTAAGAGGATGATCTAGGTTAATAATATGCTCCGTGGATGGTTGTAAGGTAGGAATACAAGAGATATCGGTCCGTTCACAACGATTAGAAACAGCTGTAGGCGTAAAAACGGCCTGTAACTGAGCAGCAAATGCGTTTGCTTTGTCTGCGTCAGAGAAGAGAGGAGTACCGTCGGCTATTAGAGGATATGTGATTTTAGTGCTTTTGCCAACAAGCTGGTGAAACCTCTTCCAATATCGAGAAGGATGTGCTTCCTCGGATAAGTTGTTACAAGATTTTATCCAGTTGCGACGTTTATATGCAACAAGATAATTACGTACCGCTCTTTGCCATTGGTGATGTAGGCGTAAATATGCATCGTTCCCAGTTCTATAATACTCTCGAAGATGGCGGCGAGCTTGCTGTATGAGTGGAACATATGTCGGCGGTAATTTCGGTTTGTGCGGATGCACTTGTTCGGTTGGAATATGATGCTTAGCACTAGTTTGTATTGCCGTGGTGATAGTTGTAATACAAGAAGCTAGCTCGGTTTCATTAGCTGGAGGCGTTTCACTGTGAAGTCTGCGCTCAAGGTCTTGCCGGAAAAGAGGCCAATTTGCCTTATCATATCGTGGAACAGAGCGAGGTGCAATTTCTTGGCGTGGTCGTTGTCCTCGAGTGAGTGTTAGTTTCACTGGATGGTGATCGCTCCCGATTGAGTCCAGAACTTCAAGATGGCAGTCAGTAAGAAGATTTAGCGATGTAATGACAACATCGGGTGTAGTCTGACTTATAGGTCTGGTGTGCGAAGGAAGAACATGGAGATGTAGTTGGAGATTGTCAGTTAAATACTGATGAAACTCTGCTTTCTCACGATCACTTCGACTATGGATATTAATGTCCGCCATGATAATAATATTTCGATAATTATTGGCAATATGTTCGAAATAGTCTAGCGGGATAGGTTGTCGTGGTCGAATATAGATCGTACTAAAATTGATGATTATGGACGGAAAATATATGGAACAAAGGAGGTATTCCGGCAAAGTACTAAAAGCTTGTGGGTTGTACGAGCGAACTGGATACTTTGGAGGAAAGCCTATTGTAACTCCGCCTTGAGCACGAGCTAGGTGATCATGATAGTCATGACGTTCTAGTTGATAGCCAGGAATGCGGGCTACCATGCTCGGTTTTAAAGCAGTTTCATTAAGCGCAAAGACATTGATATGTTCCTCCAACAACATTGCTTCTAATAACAGTTTATGCTGCGAAAGGGATCGAATATTGACAAATAAGAAAGTAATGCCCATAATGAAAAATACTACGCAGATTGTACTAAACAGCAGTTTCCAGAGAACCAATATGAAAATGGACATAATTGTTAGAATACGTTGCATGTAGATTGATATGGAAGATGGATTTTGCGGCAGAAATGATGTGATGAAGAATATTGGCTCGTTGAAAGGGAAATATATTTTGAAGCACTAGACTGATATAGCGAAGAAAATCTTCGATTGTTAGCGGTGGTAAGATGGATTGGTTTGGTTTAGTGGTCGTGTCAGTCGTTTTTAGCGGTACTGTTAGTTCCGGATGCTCGGGAGTTGGCTCTGGTTTGGCTTTACAACGATAACTGTAGGTTGGGTGAAGTCCACTGCCACAGGTGTTACACTTTGGTGGTCCTTTTAAGTTTGGACATGCTTTGGTTTCATGGAGACCCGAGCAGTACCCACACTTAGATGGATTAGAGCAATTTGCTGTAATGTGGTCATTGTACACCTGACATTTTTCGCAGCGTATAGGTAAAGGTCCCTGAGTTTTAGAGGGTTCGACACGATGTATTTTCTTATAAATTGGTGCCCCGAATCGTAACAGATAATCGATTGTCTCCTGTTGCTTAGAAAGCACCCGAACCATGTAGGTCGGACCATTATTATTTCGAATACGAATGCATCTGTCTACTGTAATCCCCTCCTGTTTTAGCTCCTCTTGGATTTCAGCATCGGTAAGTTCAGGGGAAACACCCCTAATAACAACCGAGAGATATGGTGGTTTGCGAGGTGGTGGAGGTTGTTTCTGCCGTTTATCTGCTAATTTTGTAAGTTTGGCGCTCTTACCGAAGATTTCGTAGGATGCTTTGTTACGAATGGTAATACCAAAATCTGGATCTTTTGATTTCAGAATATAGCCGTTTCTAGTGGGGACGATTTGAACGAGAGTATCCCGTACCCGTGGAACGTATTTCATAATTTGTAGAAAAATCATTTTAGGATTAGTGAACTTTGTATCGTAGTCTGTAAGAATGAAATGATAAAGAGGATTAGTATTTGACTGTGCAGCGGTACTAGTTTGAAGCTCTGTAACAACATTGTTACACTGTGGATTGACGTGAGTGTCCATAGATTCTATTGGAGACCGTGACCGTATCCGTTTGGCTGACTGTATTGAATCATTTGATGGATGTCTCTCTCTAGATGTAGACGGTATTGATTGACTTCCCCAAGAGAAGTGCCGAGTGCGATTTGAAGGTACAATGGGTGCAGTTTGTGCAAGTGCAGAGCTTGAGTTTGCAAGAAGTACAGCAGGTAATCCGGAATGTCGTCCTAGAACCGATTGTCCGTTAGTGTTGCCAGAGTCCGCCATCGTAATAAGGTAGCCAAGGGCCGAAGCCCAAATGAAAATGAAAGTGAAGTAAAAAATGATGAGATGAGATGAGATGAAGTTCAAAAAAGCAAGTCGCCCTCCGAAAGTGAGAACTTCCGTCAACCCTCTAAGTGTTGTATGTGTGCTTTGCTCCCAAATGCGTATTGCAACACTTGATCCTTGCTGGCACACTAACTAGCACAAGAGAGGTTAGGCCCCTTGATTCAGTATGAGAATGTAGGGCCTGAGAAAGCTTTTTACACTTAATCGACCGAGTGCTCTCACCGGGAATCGAACCCGTAACCGCTGCGCGGGGTTACCTAGATAGTGTCACACATGAAATTCAAGCAATTACCAGTGTTTTTTTTTATTTGCTAAAAATCATTATAATGTTATAAAACAAAAATAATTTTAAAAGGAAGAATATCAGGTGCATGGTCCTGTAGGTGACAATCACAATAGTTGTAATAGGGTGACTTGGGCGCATTTTTGTGCTCCTGGGCTCACATAGTTCGGAAGTTTATCATAGTATTAAACTGAAACAGATCTAGCGTATTTTTTTCAGTTTTTACGAAGTGCTAATAATATTGATCTTTAAAACTTTGCGTAGTTTTGTTTCAGAAGAATGTTCTGTGATTAAAGTGCAGACAGCCAGATAGATTGTAGGGTGTGTCTACTCCAAAATAGCTAGCTACTTGTCATGACCTGATTATAAAATATAAAATCATAATGGAAATTTTCTCCTTCCTCTGGTGTAATGTACAGTCTTATCTTATTAGTGCATGAAGTTTCCTAGAGGTAATATTTGCGTACAATTTATTATTTTGGGATATGTTTAGAGCACTTTAAACGACTGTAGCGGATTCTACTAGAAATTTTCGAATTGTAGTGTGCGGCAAGCGCCATGAAAAATATCATATACACGGGAAATATTTGACTAATAGGCCTATATTTCACCAATGTTTTTATAATAAATAATATTTTATTCTTCATACAACCTTAACGCTTGGTTACTTTGGTTAACGGTTTTAGTTATTCACAACGAATTAACATTTCGTTAACAGTCATGTGCTTGAAACATTATTGATATTTCAATATCGCAAAAGTTCTGGATGTGAGGATATAATGAATAGAAACGTAATTAACACAACATCCGTTTTTTCGGATCATATGCACTAATGGGTTATGCGAAGAAACTTTGTATCTATTTCTCTTCAAAAGGCCAAATTCTTGCAACCTTCATAGTACAATATAGGATTTTGTACTTGAAATTTAGATCTCACACAATCAAACAATACTTAAATGTATTTGCCGCTTATGGACAAAGGCTGTGACGTTTTCTAAAGACAATTGAATTGATAGAATTGTTTATCAAGACCGTACTGGGGTCAACTCTGGGTTTATTACTGCTCTCGCCTATCTTCGCTGAACGCAAGTATTATTAGTATTTGCAAAGGACTTTTTATGAGTCACATCTCTCCATGTGATGTGCGTTTTAAAATGCCGAAACGTATATATTAAAAGCACGTATTCATACGATCTGCACAAGGGAGACACGAAATTAACCTGGCAATCATGAGACGAAATTCATTGTGACTTCGAGTTACTCTAAAGAGTACGGTTTCTTGATGTTTGTGTGTTTGTGCCCCCTGCCGAATCTGAAGTAAACTCAAGTAAACAATTCCACTTTTCTCAAGGCGAAAATCTAAATTGACGCTGCTGTGTCCAAACCCTTCCTTACACTGCGAAATGTTGTCTCGCGGGCCACAAGAAACTAGGCACAAGGCCACAGGTTTCACATACTTAAACTTGAATCTACCTTTGACCACTACATTTAGAAAATTTGTCCTATTGTTTTTCAATACCTATGTTTTCGAAATAATGACAGGATTACACTCTTTAATGCTGAAGTTCAACATATTTGTTTAAATTTCAAACTGTTTATTTCTTTTTTTGTCTAAGAAGAAGGAAAATGTCAATAACGAATATTTGTTCTCGCTTTCTATATTGATCTTTTGCACTAATAACGCATTCGTGCTGTTGCCACACGTAAAAATGTCTGACAAAGCCGCTTGCTTTTCCCTGCCCAGTGAAGAAGGTTCTTCTGCAACGCAGCGAAATAGGATCATTTGTTCTAGTAAACGCCAGGGGTGTTCACAAAATTGGCTGTTCTGTCCCGTTCTCGTTTATCACAATAAGCGGGACAGATCGCTTTTGCCCAGTCGGAGAGTGCATCCACCAGATGCCATATTCTATACTTTTATGTCGTGTGAAACAAATTGGGTTTATATAAGCGATATTTGTTTTTTATGCCAAGCGGATATAATACGCGATGCAGAAGAAGAAAAAGTATGGAGTCGAAAAAGCAATATATTTGGGGGGGGGGGCTATTGTGAAACAATTCTTATTTGCGATTTTTCTTTTCTTAAAGAAAAAGTTTTATTTCAAAGTTGAATCAACTGACACTATAGGAGTGGGCAGTAGCATATACGTTACTAAGTGAAGGTAACGATTTCCTTGTAGCGGTTTTTTTAAGTCTTCGCAACAAGTGTACGTTTTAATTATAGTAAGATAGTAGTTACACTGAAAACTTATTTGTATCATCACATTTCTACCTTTGTAAAAAAAATCTTGATATATATTTCGTTTTCAACACTGAACGCTGGGGCCGCGGTGGCTGAGTGGTAGAGCGTTCACCTCTGGTGCTTGGGGTCTCGGGTTCAAACCCTGCTCCCGCCAAATGAACTTTGTGGTGGACAAACACCGTGTGCGTAGGTTTCCTCGGGGTTCTCCCGTTTCCTCCCACTTTCTTCATTCCACCATTTCATTCATATCTCATAACCGTGGGACGTAAAACTCAAAAATTTCATTTCATTTCATTTACACTGAAAGCTTCAAAAGTTCAAAGCATTCCAAGCAACATACGTATTTGATATTCATATCTAATTATGGTAAATTCTTATTTTTACATTGTATGATGTAGAAGGGAAGATGAAAACCCGTTAACTATCTTTTCTTCTGGTCAGTATCTTACAAGACTTAGTTTAAGTAGAATACTCGATACTTTTTACCAGTATGTGCAAGTAGTTTTAAAATAATACTTTTCTTTCTCTTTTACAGGTAAGTGATTAACGTGGAAATTCTTATGTATAGTGTCGTTCTTTGGCAAACTCTAAATCCAACAGTGTTGAGTAAGTATAACAGAACTATTTTCTATAAGATTCCTGCATAGTTACGTATAGTTTTCCTCTGTAGCTGTTACCAGCTTAATCTAACTTGATGCATGAGTACTGGTGAACTGATATATATAGTCCCATGTTTTTTGTGACGAAAAGCATTCTTAGTGCAGATTTCGTTACAAGCTAAGCAAGCCCACATATCACGGAGATGTCTTTGGCATATCCATAGAACATCCCAGTTTTGTTACTGGGCGTCTATTAGACTTCCTTTGGAAATCTAGATAACCATCTGTCCTGGGAACGGAACTTCCTACGGAATTCTTGTGAAATATTTCTAGGTTCTGTTTGTAATAATCACACAACGACAGTAGAATGAACACTTTAGTATGGTTGGATTATCTAAATCAGCAAAATATTACCCGGTCCAAGGGTGAATAAATTGCCAAAATAAATCTTGAGAGATGTATCCTGACCCATCTACAAAAGATTTTATGAAGCAGAAATTCTGTAAGAAGTTTCTAACAAACTCAAAACTATTAAAAAAAGCCACAACTATAAAGACAAACGAGAAACTGCTTATATATTTTTGGTCAATAAAAATATATTGGGTTTTAAAATTGTAGTTTTAGCAAATTTTTCGCTTTAGAATGTTTTAGTAGATAAGTTTTAAACAATATTTCAATTCGTTAAAACATTTATTTTTGAATTTTTAGGTGTTAAAATTTTGGGAGGGTGAGACAAAGTACTCCTATCAAAATGTATTTTGGCAATTAGACCCTCTTATCTGGACCTGAGCAACACTAAATGTTTTGCTTAGTGGGCTAGCTCAACAGGACCAAGCACTACTTCAAGTTTTGATAATACCCAAATATTGATCAGTAACAAGTACATTCCAATGAAATCCAGATAAAACCCCTTTTTATACTTCCATTATCTTTAGATTTCCTATTGTAAACCTGAAAGCCTCAGAACAAGTATGGTGCCTGTGTTAAGTACTGCACAGTGTGGAAGACAATTGTAGAGATCTAACGATTGTATTTTGCCATTGCTATTTTAATGGGCCAAAAGGGTGTCAATTGGGTGCCTACCGACAAACGAGACTACACGGATGTAGATTTCTCTATGGGAATTGGATTATTCTTTTTTTCTGACCTCTTCCAAAGTGTTTAATGGATTTACTCAGCCTGTATCAAATGAGTACGTAATGCTAACCACTTCATCTCCCGTAAGTGACGTTTGCAGCACGGTAATATTCACACTGGTTTCTTCTATATCTTTAGCGCCTTCTTAAGTTACCTGATAAAAATTATTATACTTTGAACAACTAATGAATTAACAACAAATTGTAAGTATCATGATCTTCAAATGTTACACTGAAACGTAATACTTCTATGGATACCGAGCAAATCTATTATCAGTGTTGAAGTTAGAAATGTGTACGGTAACTATAGGCTAGAGAGTAAGCACGAAATCTCGTTCATCTCCAAACAGAACGTCGATATCCAGACCAGGAAATGTCTTCTCAAAATATGCAACATAACTTACAAAAATATTAACAATAACCTTACAATAACGGAATGTGACATTTGTCACAGGATTGCCAATTATGCTTTTGGAAACGGAGTGTGACATTTGTCACAAGATTGCTGATGTAGATTTTTAGAAACGGGGTGTGACACTTGTCACAGGATTACCTGTGTAAGCTTTAGGAACCAAAGAGTGGCACTTTCAGAGGATTATCTACGTAAACTTTTGAAAACTGAGATTTTCAAGTTTCTCACAAGATTGCTGATTAAGCTTTTGGAAAAGGAGTGGGATATTTGTCTCAGGATTGTAGATGTAAGTTTTTCGAAACAAGGCGTGACACGTCACAGGATTCCCTATGTTTCGAGCCAAGGAGGTCTAGAGTTCGAAGCAAACTAAAGACTTTGGGTTAGATTCCTCTCAAAGCTCCAGGTAAGCTGAGAGAGTGGAGGTGACCAGCCGAACACTGATGATTGTCGATGAGATCCTCCTGGTTATATAGGTGCTGCAGTGTAGCGGTGGCGCTAGTGGTCACATTACATGAGTAATGGCATAGCTTGTGTTCCTGTCGTCTATCACCGTAATAAATCATAGTAAGACACACATGGTTAACGTTTATAAAATAAGCACATGTAGGTTGTTTATCAACGAAGCCATGTACGGGATATTACAAGATACAGGATGGTAGGTAACTCCACCGATAAACTTTTTGAGGTGATTCCTTATATGAAATGAAAGAAAAAAGTTCTTATAAACATAGGTCGAAAAACGTCTCATTTCAGAGTTATGAACCGCCGAAAATTCGCAAAATCATGTTTCGAAACGCCCTGCCTTAGAAACTATAGCACCTATAACAAACGGTTTAAGGAATCACACAGGAACTAGTATGCGAACTATCTAAATATCCATGTTTTACTGGAGAAACGCCCTCTAAAAAGGAAATTGAGGTATAGGGATACTCCTTTAAGTACTAATAACGCGTTCGTTTTGCCGATAATGGGAGATCAGCCGGGGGATCAACGTGAATTTTCGAATTTTCGGGGTTCATGACTGAAAGGAGACGTTTTTCGTCACATGTTTATAATGTTCGTCACATTAGAACTTTTTTCTTTAATTTCATATAAGGAATCATCTCCCAAAGTTTGTCGGTGGAGTTACCTACCACCCTGTATAAGCCATCTAATGATATAAAAAACAGAATTCAGAAAATTAAGAGAAAAATGAAAAAAAATACAATGTAGAATCGTAATACCTCTTCGCTTTTTTGCGCGGCGACACAGTAAATTACACGCCACCAAGTGTCAATTAATATGAAATACCTTTCTTTAAGAGATACGAGGGTTGGGGCAAAAGTCATGGCAACCATTTTTTTTCTTGCAGATATGTGAGCGGATCACAAACTTCTATGTGTCGTGTGGAAGTTCTGCAAGCATAGTGTGTATGCAGAACAACAGATAGCACTGTGATAGCTGGTAGTAGCACAGCGAGGCCTGTGAAATCAGTCAGTTGGTGAGTGTCGTGCGAGATGGAAGTAACCCGTGTTGAGCATCGCGCTTACATCAAAATAGCCGTTCTCTGAGGGTGAAATGCGATGGAATGTCACAGTGAATTAGTGGAAGCGCTTGGTAATAATGCCCTACCATACCGGACAGTAGCACAGTGGGTAGGAAAGTTTCAGCAAGGACGTGTGTCAATCAGTGATGAGCAACGTTCGGGACGACCTGTCAGTGTGCGTACCGACATGGCACGTGTCGTCATCCACCCACCGCACTCTCCTGACATATCGTCCCGTGACTTTGATCTCATTCGAAAGATTAAGGAACCACTATGTGGTAGGCGGTTTACAACACGCGAGGACATTGCTAATGCTGTGCGCGAACAGGTGACCCGATTCACACATGGTGTGGCAAATGCTGAGGCGGGTGGTATTCAACGCCTCCCACATCGTTGGCAGCGCGTGGTGCAAGTAGCAGGGGACTACTTTGAGGGTCTCTATGCTCAGGTTTGTCATGTCAACTGTATGCGTACTGTGTTGTCATTCTTTTGCACCGTGAAGGCCATATAGCCCTGTATACTACCGTAATAAATTAGTGTGTTATGATATTTCAGTGGTATTCATTGTCCACACATGTAGGTAACACCTTGTCCTTTCGTATGTATATGTCAGATTTTCCAACCGGACTGGTATCTTCAAGAAAAAAAATAGTTGCCATGACTTTTGCCCCAACCCTCGTATATAAATATAATGTCATTAGATGACTCCGAGCATTAGGACATAAGAGTTACTTGACTGCTATTCTCCATCTAGTTAACTAGTCCTCCTTTGTATAATGCGTATTTTACAATCAGTAAATACTGCTAATTATAAAGAAGAATCAATAGAAAAGATTATATAATTGTTACATAAGAAAAGGTTATTCAAATTACCGAAGGTAATCCTAATTCTTTACAGGTATTTAATTGAAGAGAACCTACGTTATGTCTTGGTGTTTCTGTTGGAACGTGAAAGAGAAATGAGCTTTAATAAAGTCTATAAAAAATTAAGGATGAAAAAAGTTGAAAATGCTCCAATAGCATTGCTTGAACGAACTTAAAAAGAGTTAATTTTTCATATTAACTTCTACATTCTTTATACCAATTGTTCTATGTTCTTTATTATTATACTCATTAAACAATTCTTGTAATATATCTACCCATTTAAATTTCTTTGAGTACTAAAATTTTTTCACATTTTTGTTTAAGAGTTCTATGATATGCTGTTTTACGAAGAGACATGCTCAAAATTGAAAAATTCGCAAAATATAATCTCTCTGTGACTTACTGTTCCCGAGATATGGCTTCTTAACACTCCCGAATTTCGATCTTTTTGGCCAATATCTGGGGAACGCTGGCCAGTTGACCAGTGTGTAATATGCCATTACAGTCTAATGATATTATGTTCTTAATAGGAGGGTGCCCGAAATTTTTTGCACCGACTGTACTTGACGTTTAACAAAAAATTTCTGGCTGTCCATATAATTCGTAATATTGTTTGTTA
The DNA here is from genome assembly GCF_964235325.1 of Thermobia domestica. Taxonomy (NCBI): domain Eukaryota; kingdom Metazoa; phylum Arthropoda; class Insecta; order Zygentoma; family Lepismatidae; genus Thermobia; species Thermobia domestica. The sequence continues at coordinate 58,959 of NW_027656555.1, forward strand.
TTCTATTTCAAATTAATATGGAACACTGTAAAAAATTTTATTAGGAATTATAGTTTTGGGAATCAATACCTTTATTTATATTTTAAATTAATCATAAATCTTGTATATGGATGTGTAAATGGATTATTACAATTCTTACGGTGTCAGTGCTATCTGAAAACATAGGTCCACTATTGGACGGAACTTTTCAGATCAAATAACCAATCTAAAATTCGACAGAATTTTCAGGACCACCCTTCACCTCTCTTTTAGATACCTAGGTCCTTCTAAAATCTAGTTTGATCCAGATTTTACCAAATTTTATTCGTTTCAAAGCCCCACCGCCAAAATGCTTTGTTTTGATTGGCTGATAAACCCACGCTATGATATTAGGGCGCAATTATTCCATTCCGTGCCGGGAAGTGTTACTGAAGACACTAGATTTGGATCGTCTAGCTCAAAAAGTTGAAAAAGGAGTAGAAAAGTTGCAAACAAGGTAATATTTGGGAGTTTTTTAACATCTAAAATCTCTGGAAGTCTCGAGGAGCCAAAAACTATTAAATTTCGTAGTAAAAACTGAACTAAAAAGCTGAAATAGGAAGTGCAATATAATGAAGCCATGTTATCATCCACCGATCGCTATGGACAGGATTCAAAAGTAGTGTGATTTCTGTTTTCTTTCCTAAAACCGGTTCAGAAGATCAGTGTTTCCCATTATATTTTCACCTTCCAAATTTTCCTGCTAATTGAGGGTTACAAGACCTGTCCATATAGAGATTTGTTTATGTAGGTAGCGAGTGATTTTTTTTTAACATACATGGCGGTATTTAATTTCGTTGTAGTTAGTGTAGTAATCACAATGCACGTGTAAATTTACAGTAAGGGCTCCTATCTGACTCCCAAATTGGGAGTACGGCTTCCAGCGGGATGAGTTGAACATGTAGTTTGTTCCGGGTTCCTGCCCCTTCAGGGCAGGGGTCCTATTGTTAGTCAACACTTTGATATGTCCCCTCGGGGCATTGATTAAACAGGTTGATTTTAAGAATGTGATTTAGTGAATACAAGGGCCAGTTGACCCTGTTTCTTTCTTCCCCTTTCCTTTCGAGCCGATTTAAAATGGTAAAATATGAATGTTTTCTGTGTATATTTATTAGTATAACATGTATTAATGATAGTGATGATTGGTGTGTATTGGCATGATGTGTCTTGTAGTTTAAGTAGTATGTGTATATTTGTAATGTAGTATCAGTGGTAGTGGTAGTTAAGTGATGAAAGAGTGTGTGAGATAATTAAATATGGACAGTGTAGTATTTACTATGCGATAAATTATCATTATTCCGTCATTAAGTGAACTCATACACAATATTTAAAAGTGAACGTAATATAGTATAATAATTCCGTGTACAAGGTCACATTCAGTTGTTCAAGGGTTGATTATATCGTCGCTAGCCCTAGTGTCAAAAGTCAGTACTAACCGCCATTCTTCTGTCGAGGTGCTTAGTGATTTAGTTTTCATGAAATTGACCTTTCTTTCCGAAATAAAACCTAGAAGGTATAATTCACAGCCCATATGAATGTACAGTTAGGTCAAGTGACCCAAAATTAATATATTCTGAAAATTTCAACATTCTGCCTAGTCTAGAAATCGAAATATTTAAGTAAATAAACAATACATAAATTTTTAACAGAAGTAGGGCGATATGATGCTAGTTCTTCGCTTTAAAATTATAATAAATGTCCATTTTTTTCTTCGTGGCTACAGAAGTTCATTGTTGCTGCAGAATTTCATAAACATTAAACATTATCGCAGATAATTCTAATTTCAGTGAACATACGTAGGATTTTTTTTCTCTCTTCTTAATAAAGCTACCGAGTATTACATAGTATTGTGTGTGTGGTGAAAGAGTCTTGAGTTCGAGTGAGGTTGTCGTGCGGTGATCGGAATGGGAAATGTTTGTAGTGATTATAGATTTTAAAGTGTTATGATGAAATGTGTATATAGGCTGGGCGTAGATAGAGGAGACAGGGTGTTTGTAAAATATAGCGTCGTAGTGAATGAAAAGAATGATGACATGAATATAATATGAATATTAATACGAATATGAATATGAAAGTATATGAATATTGTAGTAGATGAATATAGAAGATAGGACACCCATATAGTTAAATATATAGTAGCCCAGTGCATACTTCGCCACGTGTTGATATATATATATTGAATAGATACGTGTAGCTACAAACATCTCGGGTTCTGACCCCTGCACTATAATATCACGCGGACCGGAGGGCAATATATAGTCGGACTATGGTAATCCTTTGTAGTTTAATGGGTTATAGTAATAATCAACCATAGTAATACCATCTGATAGAATGGGTAGCATCATATAATCGCTGACTATACATATTGAATAATAAATTATGAAAAGACAGTAGTAGTTATACAACAGGGTTGTAGTGAATTATATTTTCTGGTCGGTTTTAAAAAATAGAATATCCTGCTCTGTGATTTTTTTTTCTTCACGTTACCTACTCGAGCTAGCTTACAATGTTCATGGAGGCGACAGCTCTGATAGGGTTACAGAATCAAAACAATTAGATATATATATATATACATCCCGTACCCGGGCATCGACCCCATTCCCCTTGGATATTTTCGTTTTCTTTTCTTAGTTTCCAAACTAGATAGTGATGGAAATTAATCGATGCCTCAGAATTTAGCGCATTCTGCGAAGGGGAGCTATCGGTGAAGTTTGGCAATAGAAATCACCGATCCAAAATCCAGTTTATTTAATTTTTTTTTATTTTGGCAAATCACTAATTAGGGATATCATTACTTTTACTCTAGTTTCATTACTGTCCTAGAACCTCCTTAGTTCCTCTGAGGGGTCGAATGTTTTTTTTTCTTACTTAGAGATTTCAAAATTGGGGACGCAGTTACCTGGTCCCTTCCCCTCTCCTTTTATCCTGCTGGTTTGGGCCGGATACGGGGCTCGGATTTCAATCTTACAACCAAACTCTTGTGGGATTGGGATCTGATGGACACAGAACTTGCATCCTTGGCAGCAGGGCGCCCCTTGAGTCTACGTATTTGAGTAGACCACCCTTTTGGCATGTTAAGAATATTTTGGCTATGGATTTGTTGAGAGCGAAATTCGACTTCTATCTTCGTAGCGTTAGTTATCTCTCACTTAAGTCTTTGGCGCCCCTATTCTTCGTCTTCCTTCTTCTCTATCTCTCTCTCTGTCTTCATTACTTCGAGATTTTTTTTCCAATTTTCAACCTTCCCCCCCCCCCAAGATTTTGAACTTGTCGCTTACAATTTATTTAACGTACAACTCTGATCTGAAATTACCAGCTGAGACGTTGCAAGACACGATTCATGGATAGAGTAGATAATGATTGGGTCCTCCATCACATTTTGACCTATCGCTGAAATGAACAAAGACTTAGTATTTGACGAAACTTCGATTACGTTCTTTCACCGTCGTTCCTCTTAAGTTTTTTTTAATCCGTTGGTCACTTTCCTTTCTGTTTTGGTTTTCGATTACTTTGTAGTTAACCTGGGCCCAGAAATTGTACTTTGGTTTATCTAGTTATATCTTTAGAAATGCTCTGTGTTACGTGCCTGCCTCACAAAGTTTTTTTTTCTTTCATGATTTAAGCACGAATTGATTATATAAAAGTGAAAAATTTATAGATGCGCGGTATCAGGTAGAAAAGCGATTTTCTTTTTCATATGTAATGTCGGAAGTCATTTGTTTTTGGACAATGTTTGCAACCTTCTTAAAATTTATTATTGGGGTGATTAATTTAAATGTGTGCGCATTTATTGAATATAAATATATATATATAGAGAGAGAGAAATGAATACGTCGAAATGTATATGTAATTAGTATGTGAATATGATTTTAAAGTAAAAGTATGATATTAAATGTATTATGAATATATGTAAGAGCGCTCGTGTCTGTCCCCCTAAACGTGTATTGGTTGCTATAGTTTACCAGTAAGTTCTCCGACGAATGTAAGAATGTAGATTTTGTTAAAAATACCGCCGTGCACTTAAGTAATTTTCCTTTTCTTTTGAATAAATGTAAATGATACCTTATGTAATTATGTAATGGCATGTATTGGAAAGTAATGGCAGGTCTAAACGTAACCCACATCATAACGAATATTATCCCTGAACTACCAACCAAAAACCATTGTGGAAAGTGTACCTTGAATCCTTCTCACCTGCATATGTATCCTGTGATTTGACCAGTTTTTTTTATCCTCAATTTAAACCTTCATACCCCGTACACCTGCGGGAGATCGTTGTTAAAATCCGAATCATATATACATATATACGAAAGTGATCCTAAGAAAAGGTCTCATGACGTGTTCCAGTGTTAAATAAATAACTTAAAACTATTCAAATAATAAGTTTGGAAATGGATCGTCTAAGAGGAGAAACATCCTCTAGTGAAAGTTATTTTCTCAAAATCCCTAGATGGGTAAAGCGTCGTAGTGTGCGATTGCGGACATAAACTGTTAAAAGTTACAAACCAAATATAGACGATGAATGGTTTTTGTAAACCAATAGTTATATATATATAGATATATAAATAAACACAAACTAAGTTAAATGGAGCGAAATGTTTTGGACACTACGAGTAGTGCGTGATTTGTGATTTGAACGCTCAAAATCATTAATATTTTATTACCCAATGTGAGGTAGAGACTCATATAAGTTCTAATACACCTAAAAGTTTTTTTTCTTTTCTTTCCTCTTTGTCCAATTTTTTTTAAAGTGAAATAAGTGTCTTCTTTGCGTATGTCGCAAATCATAATTTTGCTTTAGCATGCCTAAGATATGATACATGTAATTATTTTTTTTTCTTTCCATTTGTCAATATGATTGAATATATAAAAATTTACTAAAATATAATACTATGTACTCTATTAATATATAACCAAGAACTTGTGCTTTTAAGATTTTCTTTATAATTATTTGTTTTGTCTTTTCTTTTCACTATGGATGTAATAAATTATTTGTATCTTTGTAGTTAGTTGGTTTCCTTTAAACATATATACACTGTCCTGAGTGAGTGAGCGTGTGAATGCATGATAGATTTAATTTAAGTAATTTGTGTGATATCATTTGCCATATTAACATCTGCAATATATGTGTCATGTTTTAACATATGTGTTAAGGTAAATAACCTAGGTCATGAAGGACCGCTACTAATGGTTTAAATCGGCTCTAGGAGTGAAACAAAAATAGCAGGATAAGCCTAAATACGACATCTTTCTTCCAGGAAGTTGAAATTCTTATTGATACGATACATAAATTTATATTGAGTTTATAAGTTTGATTTTTTTTTTCTCTTGGTTAATTCATATGTGTGGTCGATCCTAGAGAACAAAGTTCAGATGCTGGATGGTTATCAATCACCGGTTAGAATAACAGTACAAAGAATGATTTCACTTTTCTCGTTTCCAGGTCTAGGTCTGGGCAACCCCACGATCGTGGTGCCTGGAGCTAGGTCTGGGTGGTATGAGGGAACATGTATCTATTCCGAAGCATTCCAAAATTGATTAGTTGTTAATAACATTTAGAATGATTCATCTTTCAACGACTTTCCCGACCTTTTACTATATTTCCGGAATTATCCAGTAATCTGCTTCTTATTAAAATACCCTATTTCTTTTCTTTCTTCTTTACCTACCTCCTTCTTTTACCCTTCTACTTTCTTCTCTTTCTTTCCTATTTCTAAATGAAAGAAAACGGAGTCATGATTGAGAGTAGTCGCTATTGGCACGGTCAATAAGTTGTTTCGATGAGTTTTCTTCGGGAGTCCGATATGGAATAATTAACAATAACAAGAAAGTTTATTGAAATTTACTTTATTGGAGAATAATCTGGATTTCAATTAGTAGGTGATGGTTTGTAATCGCCCTCGTCAAAGAGAATTAACTGTAGGGACTCCTCTCCAGTACATTGCTTTTTTTTTCTTCGTTTACATATTTTTTTTACGTTTTCTTTCAGAATTGGCGACCGTTGACATCGGACAGTTTCCATGGAAACAATTGTTTTCCCTGGTAACGGATCTGAAATTATTTATTAAACACTGTTTAGGATCGAGCACATATTGACTTGGCCACAAAAGGTGCATAATTAAAAAGTTACAGTGAGATTAAATAATTATAGTCATTGGCTGTTCTGCTATCTTTGTCTCTCTCTGTAGAAAGGGGGAAATGAAGGAATTTGCTAAAGTGACTTCTAAAATTTGAAAATGCTGGAAGTTGACCCAAGGAGGGAATTAGATAGGAGTCCTTAATTTATGAATAGTACCTGAATAATAAGTATTGTTAGTCTATAAGTATATAATTGCATGTGTTTATATTGCATCTTTTTATATGGAAACTATGGCAACCAATAGGGAAGTAGTATCACACGAGAACGCGGAAGTCTCATGTACACAATGTACTTTAGAAAGTAGTGAGAAAAGAGCTCGCGTCTCTCGTAGGCTAGTGAGGTGTCACGAATGTGGGCTGAAATGGATTCATTTCAGTTGTATTAATTTAGAGGATACTGCTGAAAATGCAGAAAAGGTCCGGGCTGGTGAGATAGTTAAATACTGCAAAGAATGTGAGGGGAAGCTCCACCAGTCGCGTGAACCCATGAGTTTATCCTCTGAGAGGGAAAATGAACACCCCGATTCGGATGGTGAGCGAGGGTATAGTACCCCGAAGAACCGAGGCCAAATATCTCCGGTGGAGATATCTGACCTCGATGATGATGAAAGAGATGGGGATCTAATTTGTGATAAACCCAAACAAAAGCAAAGGAAGACTGTGTCATCTAATAATGACGCCCTCCTCCTTTCATTGCAACAAATGCTACAAGAAATGAATGAAAATAGCCGGGAAATGAGACGCGAAATAAATGAGAAATTTGACACCTCGAAACGAGAAACCGAATCTCGATTCGAGGTGCTAACTCAGAAAATCGACAACATATGTTTGGACTTTGCTTCCTCAATAACCACATTGAGGGAGCAAACATCTACTAAAATTGATTTGGTCAGATGCGAGGCTCAGCAATCTCTAAAGCAAATTCAGCAGGAGACTGAGGATAAATTAGATCATGTAAATTCTGTAATTGAACAAATAGATACCAAATTGCATAAAATCAACAATAAATTAGAAACACAGCAGGCCGAAATTGATAGTTTAAAGTCAACCTTGTCAGACTTATCATTGGAAACCAAACTGGAAGTAACTGACCAGAAAATTTCGACAATTCAAAACGAGATAGTAAATATTCAAAAAGAAATGACGAAATCTAGTCGCGAAAAATCAGAGGTAACCTATCCTTTCCCCGGTAGCGATTCCTCAGAAATATTACCCGCTATAACAACTACCCGTGGCGCAGGAAAAGAAAATTTAACGTCGGTTGATGCACGGGATATTGCGACGCACTACCCCATGCATCGGTCAGAACCAAAGTCGTGGTTCAATTCCAATAGTGTGCCGAATCAGTCGAGTGTTGTGACGACTACGGTCACTAGTGTGAGTGCTCCCTCTTTACATGGAGGTATACAATCACATAGCGTGTTGCCGGGAAGAGGAGATGGGTGCCATTCTGAGTCGTTGTTCACGGGTGCGATTGGTCCGGGGATGGAGCCCAACATATTCAATACGACCAACAGAATCCCTTTCACTTACATGGGTAATTATAACACCGCTACGACGTCGTCGGTGGTAAATCCGGTGACGACTCCGATTGTGCAGGATAATATGTTAATTCCCAGTAACTATTCCCCTGCTTATGTTAGTATGGGTTCCAAGGTTTCGCTGAGGGACATCGAACGTTTTCCCACTTTTGACGGGAATATTACCAACGGACAGCCTCGTGTTTTTCTGCGTAGATTGCAGCAGTGTTTAGAAATGTATCGGCTGACCGATAGAGAACGTTTACAAATAGTTGAAAAACTTTTAATTGCAGCATCAGGCGCGTGGTTTGCTTCTATTAAATATAGAATTCATACGTTTGATGATTTTCTGATCCCTTTTAAGGAAGAATACTGCAATGAACATATAGAGAGGCTTCAGAAACGCAACCTCCAATCTTTAAGATATGATCGAGCCAAGTATGGGTCCCTTTTGGACTATGCTTGGAAGATCATCGAACTGTACTAACAGATTGCAGAAAATCCATCGCAAGCCGAACTAGTAGACATCATAGTGAACGCTCTTCCACCAGATGAGTCGCGGGCTATTGCTTCCCACTTGTGCCAAACGGTGCGAGAAGTTACGTCACGCCTAGCTGCCCTGTGTGGGAAAGAAACTGGAGGCCCACCGAAGAGGTATTTCGCCCGACAAGCAAAAGTTGTGAAACCCGTGAAAAGCAAGGCAACGGCTAGTTGCCAAACGGACTTTCTGAGTTACACCCAAGCTGGATCTCGCTATCCGAGTGGGAGTGGCTCTGAAAGCAATCAATACAATGGTCGACGTCTGTTCCGTAACCGACCGATGTTTAACAATCGCCGGGGTTATCGCCCCTATGACCGCACAATGGGGGAATCGAACCCGAATAGGGACGATAATAGGAGGAACTTTAACGGGGCGTACCGGAGAAGAGAAAACGGTAATGGTCAAAACGGCAATGTTAACAATAACTGTGCAAGTAGATCTCAGAATTCTGCCCCTTCGCAAATACAAACTAATGGCGGAAATGGAATTCTAGCCAATCGAGGGATTGATAGTCGCGAGACCGCTGTCAAATCGACAAACTAATTCCGCAACTACCTGGTGAAATGGGGGAGGATAGTTGCGGGAAAATATACCCCATTATTTTGAAAAATCAGACTGACCACGAATGTAAATCTAATTTGTGGACACAAAATTTATCATTTCGGGACTCGTTACAATTTGTTATAAAATTTGTTATAGATGAGGAACCCTTTGCTTCAAGTGAAGAACGCTATTTTTCTACCTCTCCCAGCCTACGAGGAAGTATCGGCGGCGTTGAACTTGTCGCTACAATAGATAGTGGCTCGGAGCTCTGTCTAATGGACTGGGAGGTGTGGAAAAAATTAAAGCAACGGTTTCCATCCGCAAAATTGAGACCATACACGGGCCTTACACTTGGCGCTTTCGCTGGAAAAGAGAGTTTTTCGGTTCAGGGCGTTCAAAATTTTAACCTAAACATACAGAATCATATATTCGAAATAGCCATCTTCGTCATAAAATATTTGCGAACGGACCTAATACTGGGATGTCCGTTTCTGGACAAATTCCATTGTATCATTGACCGGGAAAAGAAAGAGATTAGAATGAAAGATAGTTTAGGAAACACTGTTGTCGTTCCTACGGATCGACCGAACATAATGCTAGTGAAATTACCAGTAGAAGAGATTGCAATCGGTGAATCAGGATGGCCGGTGGTGGATCAACCCATGCTTGACCCCATTTTAAATTGTCAAGCTGCCTGTGCAGTGACACCTCTCCACAAGGGAGGGGTTAACAGGGGAGATCAGCTGGATCCACTCCTGGGCACCGAATGCAATGTCTCGGAACAAGAGATTGATTCATATATTGCTACTCGGGATGACTTACCATCACCGATTAAATCAGGTCTTCGGAAATTATTAATAAATACCGTTCTCTTTTCTCTGAGTACCCACGCCGCGTTAACGCGCCTCCCTATAAAATACAGTTGAAGGATGAAGAACCAGTTGTTGGACCATGTTATTCCGTTCCTCAGGCTATACAACCTGAGTTTGAAGCAGAGTTGAATAAATGGTTATGGTTGGGGATAGCAATAGAACAAATGTCTCCATATCGAAATCCTATTCATGTCGTCCGGAAGGCCTCTGGCGGTGTACGTCCAGTTTTAGATCTGAGGGCTACCAACTCAAAAATTATATCTCCACAGGTGCAGGTAGAACCTATCAATGAGTTACTACACCGTGTTTCGCAGGCAATGTGGTTTTCGTCGTTTGACGCGTCAAGTGCATATTATGGGATCAGTTTACACCCAGACTCTTACCAATGCACCAGTTTTGTGTACAAGGGAAGACAATATTGCCTTACTGTTCTGCCACAGGGGCTGAAAAGTAGTCCTGCTGTATTTCAATCGGTAATGACAAAATTTTTTAATGACTCAACCCGTTCTTTTGTTATTTTGTACTTAGACGATGTTCTAGTAAAATCAACTACTGAAGAAGAGCATTTGGCTCATTTAAAGAGAACTTTCGAAATCTTTAAACAAGCGAATTTTTCATTAAATTTCAAGAAATGTAAGTTCTTTGCACGGGAAATCAATTTTTTAGGACATATAATTAGTGGCAGAACAATAAGGGTTGACCCTCGACTCAGTGAGCCAATTCGTTGTTTTCCAGTACCGAAATCCAAGAAAGCATTACAGAAGTTTTTAGGGCTTATAGGATGGAGGCGAAAATTCATCCCAAACTTTTCTGGTCTCACTGCTAATCTGTATCAACTCCTGAAAAAGGATCAGAAATTCGTACTGAATAACGAAGCCTTGGAAACTTTCAATAAACTGAGAACTCTTCTTAGAAATCCACCTGCATTAAGTCAGCCAGATTTCTCCTTGCCTTTTCACATCCATAGTGATGCGTGCATGGAAAATTTGGCTGGCCTACTTGCACAATATCCTTCAGATAAAGATAATCCTAACGTCATTGGATATGCCAGTCGACGGGTGAAACCCTATGAGTTGTCTCTTTCAATATCTCAGCTGGAACTCCTGTCAGTCCTGTTCCTCTGTGAACATTTTGAGCAGTATATCATGGGTCGTACTACTTATGTCCATACAGATAACGCGGCAGTCACACATGCATTCACCCAAAAGAACCTTGAGCCACGAACCACCCGCATTCTATTGAAACTGCAGAAATTTGATTTAATTTTTCAACACTGTCCAGGCAGAGAAAATTTTGTAGCCGACACAATTAGTAGATACCCACCTGAGGTATTGCTTGAGCCCGAAACACATTATGTTCATTTTTTAACTAAAACGCAGGATGCTGATATTAATCTAGATTTTATTCGAGAAAATCAAATAACAGATGAGTTATGTAAGAACCTGTTAAAGCAATATGAAAACAACCGTAATCTGGACAGAATAACAATGTACTGTGGGTTAATTTATATTAAACCTTTGCGTATTCAGAAATGGCTTCTAGTGATACCGCAGAGTTGTATACCCCAAATTATCAGTGTTGTCCATTCTACCGGTCACTTTGGAGTTCAAAAGTGTTATCGTTTTTGTCGAGCTATATTTTATTGGAAGAATCAAAAAACCACGATTAAAAACTTTATACGAAATTGCATAGAATGTGCCGAAACAAAGTTTACAAACCGTGCTATAGCTAAGCAGGAATATCATATTCAAGCCACCGTACCCCATGAGACTCTGGGGGTGGATCTTATTGGAAAATTGCCACCCAGTCAGGGATATTATTATATTTTATCTCTAACAGATATCTATTCTCGTTTCGTTACTTTCCTTCCACTGAAAAAGGCTCATAATAAGGAAATAATCACCGTATTAGAGAGACGATACTTTCACCTATTGCCTTACCCACAGGAATTCTTATCCGATAAAGGACCACAGTTCCAATCTAAGTTATGGCAGGACTTTTGTAACAAATATAAAATTAAACATAAGAAAACTTCCAGTTATTCCCCGCAGGCTAACGGCGTTACAGAACGTAGCCATAAAGAACTCAATAGATTAGTTAGATTATGGTGTCATGAGGATCAAACCACTTGGCACAAGTACTTAGTTAAAATTCAGGACCTTCTGAACAATTCATATTGTTCCAGTATTGGCTGTACGCCTGCGGAACGCTTTCTTAGTTATTCTGCCGTTGATAGCTATAGGAAAGTGTTCCCATGGCCCAAAGAGTTAGATTCCGTAGATAACCGTTTCCGATACGCTGAAGTAGAAATAAAATTAAAAAGTCATGCTAAACAGTCGTCAAACGCTATAAATCTGCAAGAAGGACAATTAGTGATGTTGAAACTGCATAACTTATCTTCACTTATAAAGCATGAGTCAGCAAAATGGATGAAAGTCTATACCGGCCCGTTTTTAGCAGTTAAATTATTGAAAAATTGCGCTCTATTACACAATCTAAAAGGTGAAAGTATCGGAACTCACAATTTCCAAAATCTTAAGCTATTCAACTGTACTGAGGACAAAAAACGGGAACTTCTATCTCAATACCCAAAGTGAATGTTACACTGTCTCATTTGAGTGCATGAGAGTATGAGTGAGTAGTTAGTTTATTAGTATTAATACATGTTAATTCTATTCAACAAAATTTTGTTATTCAAACAAAATTTTTTTTAACGACGCCGGGGAACTGTAATATGCCATTACAGTCTAATGATATTATGTTCTTAATAGGAGGGTGCCCGAAATTTTTTTGCACCGACTGTACTTGACGTTTAACAAAAAATTTCTGGCTGTCCATATAATTCGTAATATTGTTTGTTATTCTATTTCAAATTAATATGGAACACTAAAAAATTTTATTAGGAATTATAGTTTTGGGAATCAATACCTTTATTTATATTTTAAATTAATCATAAATCTTGTATATGGATGTGTAAATGGATTATTACAATTCTTACGGTGTCAGTGCTATCTGAAAACATAGGTCCACTATTGGACGGAACTTTTCAGATCAAATAACCAATCTAAAATTCGACAGAATTTTCAGGACCACCCTTCACCTCTCTTTTAGATACCTAGGTCCTTCTAAAATCTAGTTTGATCCAGATTTTACCAAATTTTATTCGTTTCAAAGCCCCACCGCCAAAATGCTTTGTTTTGATTGGCTGATAAACCCACGCTATGATATTAGGGCGCAATTATTCCATTCCGTGCCGGGAAGTGTTACTGAAGACACTAGATTTGGATCGTCTAGCTCAAAAAGTTGAAAAAGGAGTAGAAAAGCTGCAAACAAGGTAATATTTGGGAGTTTTTTAGCATCTAAAATCTCTGGAAGTCTCGAGGAGCCAAAAACTATTAAATTTCGTAGTAAAAACTGAACTAAAAAGCTGAAATAGGAAGTGCAATATAATGACGCCATGTTTTCATCCACCGATCGCTATGGACAGGATTCAAAAGTAGTGTGATTTCTGTTTTCTTTCCTAAAACCGGTTCAGAAGATCAGTGTTTCCCATCATATTTTCACCTTCCAAATTTTCCTGCTAATTGAGGGTTACAAGACCTGTCCATATAGAGATTTGTTTATGTAGGTAGCGAGTGATTTTTTTTAACATACATGGCGGTATTTAATTTCGTTGTAGTTAGTGTAGTAATCACAATGCACGTGTAAATTTACAGTAAGGGCTCCTATCTGACTCCCAAATTGGGAGTACGGCTTCCAGCGGGATGAGTTGAACATGTAGTTTGTTCCGGGTTCCTGCCCCTTCAGGGCAGGGGTCCTATTGTTAGTCAACACTTTGATATGTCCCCTCGGGGCATTGATTAAACAGGTTGATTTTAAGAATGTGATTTAGTGAATACAAGGGCCAGTTGACCCTGTTTCTTTCTTCCCCTTTCCTTTCGAGCCGATTTAAAATGGTAAAATATGAATGTTTTCTGTGTATATTTATTAGTATAACATGTATTAATGATAGTGATGATTGGTGTGTATTGGCATGATGTGTCTTGTAGTTTAAGTAGTATGTGTATATTTGTAATGTAGTATCAGTGGTAGTGGTAGTTAAGTGATGAAAGAGTGTGTGAGATAATTAAATATGGACAGTGTAGTATTTACTATGCGATAAATTATCATTATTCCGTCATTAAGTGAACTCATACACAATATTTAAAAGTGAACGTAATATAGTATAATAATTCCGTGTACAAGGTCACATTCAGTTGTTCAAGGGTTGATTATATTGTCGCTAGCCCTAGTGTCAAAAGTCAGTACTAACCGCCATTCTTCTGTCGAGGTGCTTAGTGATTTAGTTTTCATGAAATTGACCTTTCTTTCCGAAATAAAACCTAGAAGGTATAATTCACAGCCCATATGAATGTACAGTTAGGTCAAGTGACCCAAAATTAATATATTCTGAAAATTTCAACATTCTGCCTAGTCTAGAATTCGAAATATTTAAGTAAATAAACAATACATAAATTTTAAACAGAAGTCGGGCGATATGATGCTAGTTCTTCGCTTTAAAATTATAATAAATGTCCATTTTTTTCTTCGTGGCTGCAGAAGTTCATTGTTGCTGCAGAATTTCATAAACATTAAACATTATCGCAGATAATTCTAATTTCAGTGAACATACGTAGGATTTTTTTTCTCTCTTCTTAATAAAGCTACCGAGTATTACATAGTATTGTGTGTGTGGTGAAAGAGTCTTGAGTTCGAGTGAGGTTGTCGTGCGGTGATCGGAATGGGAAATGTTTGTAGTGATTATAGATTTTAAAGTGTTATGATGAAATGTGTATATAGGCTGGGCGTAGATAGAGGAGACAGGGTGTTTGTAAAATATAGCGTCGTAGTGAATGAAAAGAATGATGACATGAATATAATATGAATATTAATACGAATATGAATATGAAAGTATATGAATATTGTAGTAGATGAATATAGAAGATAGGACACCCATATAGTTAAATATATAGTAGCCCAGTGCATACTTCGCCACGTGTTGATATATATATATATTGAATAGATACGTGTAGCTACAAACATCTCGGGTTCTGACCCCTGCACCATAATATCACGCGGACCGGAGGGCAATATATAGTCGGACTATGGTAATACTTTGTAGGTTAATGGGTTATAGTAATAATCAACCATAGTAATACCATCTGATAGAATGGGTAGCATCATATAATCGCTGACTATACATATTGAATAATAAATTATGAAAAGACAGTAGTAGTTATACAACAGGGTTGTAGTGAATTATATTTTCTGGTCGGTTTTAAAAAATAGAATATCCTGCTCTGTGAATTTTTTTTTCTTCACGTTACCTACTCGAGCTAGCTTACAATGTTCATGGAGGCGACAGCTCTGATAGGGTTACAGAATCAAAACAATTAGATATATATATATATATATATATATATATATATATATATATATATATATATATATATATATATATATATACATCCCGTACCCGGGCATCGACCCCATTCCCCTTGGATATTTTCGTTTTCTTTTCTTAGTTTCCAAACTAGATAGTGATGGAAATTAATCGATGCCTCAGAATTTAGCGCATTCTGCGAAGGGGAGCTATCGGTGAAGTTTGGCAATAGAAATCACCGATCCAAAATCCAGTTTATTTAATTTTTTTTTATTTTGGCAAATCACTAATTAGGGATATCATTACTTTTACTCTAGTTTCATTACTGTCCTAGAACCTCCTTAGTTCCTCTGAGGGGTCGAATGTTTTTTTTTCTTACTTAGAGATTTCAAAATTGGGGACGCAGTTACCTGGTCCCTTCCCCTCTCCTTTTATCCTGCTGGTTTGGGCCGGATACGGGGCTCGGATTTCAATCTTACAACCAAACTCTTGTGGGATTGGGATCTGATGGACACAGAACTTGCATCCTTGGCAGCAGGGCGCCCCTTGAGTCTACGTATTTGAGTAGACCACCCTTTTGGCATGTTAAGAATATTTTGGCTATGGATTTGTTGAGAGCGAAATTCGACTTCTATCTTCGTAGCGTTAGTTATCTCTCACTTAAGTCTTTGGCGCCCCTATTCTTCGTCTTCCTTCTTCTCTATCTCTCTCTCTGTCTTCATTACTTCGAGATTTTTTTTCCAATTTTCAACCTTCCCCCCCCCCCAAGATTTTGAACTTGTCGCTTACAATTTATTTAACGTACAACTCTGATCTGAAATTACCAGCTGAGACGTTGCAAGACACGATTCATGGATAGAGTAGATAATGATTGGGTCCTCCATCACATTTTGACCTATCGCTGAAATGAACAAAGACTTAGTATTTGACGAAACTTCGATTACGTTCTTTCACCGTCGTTCCTCTTAAGTTTTTTTTAATCCGTTGGTCACTTTCCTTTCTGTTTTGGTTTTCGATTACTTTGTAGTTAACCTGGGCCCAGAAATTGTACTTTGGTTTATCTAGTTATATCTTTAGAAATGCTCTGTGTTCCGTGCCTGCCTCACAAAGTTTTTTTTCTTTCATGATTTAAGCACGAATTGATTATATAAAAGTGAAAAATTTATAGATGCGCGATATCAGGTAGAAAAGCGATTTTCTTTTTCATATGTAATGTCGGAAGTCATTTGTTTTTGGACAATGTTTGCAACCTTCTTAAAATTTATTATTGGGGTGATTAATTTAAATGTGTGCGCATTTATTGAATATAAATATATATATATATATAGAGAGAGAAATGAATACGTCGAAATGTATATGTAATTAGTATGTGAATATGATTTTAAAGTAAAAGTATGATATTAAATGTATTATGAATATATGTAAGAGCGCTCGTGTCTGTCCCCCTAAACGTGTATTGGTTGCTATAGTTTACCAGTAAGTTCTCCGACGAATGTAAGAATGTAGATTTTGTTAAAAATACCGCCGTGCACTTAAGTAATTTTCCTTTTCTTTTGAATAAATGTAAATGATACCTTATGTAATTATGTAATGGCATGTATTGGAAAGTAACGGCAGGTCTAAACGTAACCCACATCATAACGAATATTATCCCTGAACTACCAACCAAAAACCATTGTGGAAAGTGTACCTTGAATCCTTCTCACCTGCATATGTATCCTGTGACTTGACCAGTTTTTTTTTTTATCCTCAATTTAAACCTTCATACCCCGTACACCTGCGGGAGATCGTTGTTAAAATCCGAATCATATATACATATATACGAAAGTGATCCTAAGAAAAGGTCTCATGACGTGTTCCAGTGTTAAATAAATAACTTAAAACTATTCAAATAATAAGTTTGGAAATGGATCGTCTAAGAGGAGAAACATCCTCTAGTGAAAGTTATTTTCTCAAAATCCCTAGATGGGTAAAGCGTCGTAGTGTGCGATTGCAGACATAAACTGTTAAAAGTTACAAACGAAATATAGACGATGAATGGTTTTTGTAAACCAATAGTTATATATATATAGATATATAAATAAACACAAACTAAGTTAAATGGAGCGAAATGTTTTGGACACTACGAGTAGTGCGTGATTTGTGATTTGAACGCTCAAAATCATTAATATTTTATTACCCAATGTGAGGTAGAGACTCATATAAGTTCTAATACACCTAAAAGTTTTTTTCTTTTCTTTCCTCTTTGTCCAATTTTTTTTAAAGTGAAATAAGTGTCTTCTTTGCGTATGTCGCAAATCATAATTTTGCTTTAGCATGCCTAAGATATGATACATGTAATTATTTTTTTTCTTTCCATTTGTCAATATGATTGAATATATAAAAATTTACTAAAATATAATACTATGTACTCTATTAATATATAACCAAGAACTTGTGCTTTTAAGATTTTCTTTATAATTATTTGTTTTGTCTTTTCTTTTCACTATGGATGTAATAAATTATTTGTATCTTTGTAGTTAGTTGGTTTCCTTTAAACATATATACACTGTCCTGAGTGAGTGAGCGTGTGAATGCATGATAGATTTAATTTAAGTAATTTGTGTGATATCATTTGCCATATTAACATCTGCAATATATGTGTCATGTTTTAACATATGTGTTAAGGTAAATAACCTAGGTCATGAAGGACCGCTACTAATGGTTTAAATCGGCTCTAGGAGTGAAACAAAAATAGCAGGATAAGCCTAAATACGACATCTTTCTTCCAGGAAGTTGAAATTCTTATTGATACGATACATAAATTTATATTGAGTATATAAGTTTGATTTTTTTTTCTCTTGGTTAATTCATATGTGTGGTCGATCCTAGAGAACAAAGTTCAGATGCTGGATGGTTATCAATCACCGGTTAGAATAACAGTACAAAGAATGATTTCACTTTTCTCGTTTCCAGGTCTAGGTCTGGGCAACCCCACGATCGTGGTGCCTGGAGCTAGGTCTGGGTGGTATGAGGGAACATGTATCTATTCCGAAGCATTCCAAAATTGATTAGTTGTTAATAACATTTAGAATGATTCATCTTTCAACGACTTTCCCGACCTTTTACTATATTTCCGGAATTATCCAGTAATCTGCTTCTTATTAAAATACCCTATTTCTTTTCTTTCTTCTTTACCTACCTCCTTCTTTTACCCTTCTACTTTCTTCTCTTTCTTTCCTATTTCTAAATGAAAGAAAACGGAGTCATGATTGAGAGTAGTCGCTATTGGCACGGTCAATAAGTTGTTTCGATGAGTTTTCTTCGGGAGTCCGATATGGAATAATTAACAATAACAAGAAAGTTTATTGAAATTTACTTTATTGGAGAATAATCTGGATTTCAATTAGTAGGTGATGGTTTGTAATCGCCCTCGTCAAAGAGAATTAACTGTAGGGACTCCTCTCCAGTACATTGCTTTTTTTTCTTCGTTTACATATTTTTTTTACGTTTTCTTTCAAGTGGGACACCCGTTACCATTGGTACCAAAATGTTCACCACTCTCTTAGGTATTGATCAATGCCAATATGATTCTCTATGTCTTACGGTTCATCAGAAATGGGTCCTTAAATTTCCCGAAATCGGAATATTTTTCATGACCAATATCTCGGGAACGGTAAGAGTGATGCAAAAAATTCCATCACTTTCTCAGATAGGTTTTGATGTTCTATCGAGTGAAGGGCGTAAAATTAAAAAAAATCATAAATAACAGACAGATGGACGGACATACAGACAAAAACACATAACATTTTAAGTTCGTTGAACATTCACCCAGTTGGTTTGTATTAAAGAAATTAGAGAGAAAAGACAAACAAGAAGGAATGCGTTTAAACTCACAGTTGTGTATATAGGAAGTTGTAACATTATGAATAATCAGCACATGAAAACGGATAGCGTGGTCCTAGTAGTGCCTTACGTCCTGCGCGCGGACTTCTGGGCGGGCGATTCACTCAGCACTCTGGTAGTAATGCGCGGTCATGTGAACATATAACAAATACACAAAGCGTTACTATGTGTTGTTAACATCAAAAGGCACAACATAAACGGATTACTTCGTTAAAATTAGGATAATCAGCCTATAAGAAGGAAGCTACTCTCACAGAAATTTGATGCACGTACTCAACATATTGTCAGACAGTAATGCGTGTATGGAAACAATAAGCAGATGATAACTTTACGCTGCGACAATGAGGCAGCCAACTGCGCAATGTGAGTACACAGCAGGATGACCGACATCTTGTTTATATTGCCGTTTGTCATTGACAGCACAGCACCGTTTTCAGCGTTATCTATTTCCGCTGGAGCATGGTAACAGGTGCGGATTTGTGAGTCCATGGTTCGACGGCGATGGACAGGCTGGAAGTATGATTTTGCATCTACTACCGTTGACCTGGAAGGTTCTAGGCACAATGGACATGTGAACACCATCATTGGCCACAGAATACAAAACGATCTTAACTTCGTAAAAGTACCGCTTCAACTTATCCTACACCTAATCGTTTGCGCGTTTGACTCATTATCCTGTGAGCGGAATCTACCAGCGTGTATTGTCAAGCGTCATGGCGATCGAATGACAAATGGATTGTGTGGAGTGCCATTGGGTACAACACATGATTTCAATTCTTACGCAATGAGGATGACTCATCAACGACCGTCCCAGTAGGAAGTAGTATCGTACTCCTCGTTCAGACAATTCCGGATGCCATATTTTGACAGAACAATGCACAGCTACACGTATCTCTGGAGGCACTTACAAGTCTTCTTCGAAGAAAAGGCAGTGCTACTAATTTTACTCGTACTGCGTGCACTATCATCTGATATTCGCTCACTGAACATACATAGGTTATGGTTAGCCTGCACCATGGTAATTATAGAGCACCAGAAGACAGTATCGATGTCTTGGTGACTCGTATACAGCAAGTGGCAAACGTTTCATCATGAACACATCGAACGTCAATCTTTGTTTATTTGTTGAAGTGTAGAATCCAACTCAATACGAAAACTGTATGAGACGTGAACCTCGAATTCAACATGTGATCCGAACATCATAATAGTTCAAAACTTCCCTTCAGGAAACAATTCGAAGAACATGTTACATCTGTGACATCCGTAAGTTCTACTTCTACTACTTCCGGTTTCAGTATTAAACTTGCATACTTTGAAAGAAAATCTTGATATAGCGAGAAACTGTTTTGATACGGATTCGGTATCGAAGAGCATGTTCCCTCTTTGATCTTCTCCTTGTGACAACTGCAAGTTATAAATCTGTTATTACCGGTTTCAATATTGAATGAACATACTTCGAAAGGAAATCTAAAGATAACGAGAATCTGTTTTTAATACGGATTCGGTATCGAAGAGCATGTTCCCTCTTTGATCTTCTCCTTGTGACAACTGCAAGTTATAAATCTATTATTACCGGTTTCAATATTGAATGAGCATACTTTGAAAGGAAATCTAATGATAACGAGAATCTGTTTTTGATACGGATTCGGTATCGAAGAGCATGTTCCCTCTTTGATCTTCTCCTTGTGACAACTGCAAGTGATAAATCTGTTATTACCGGTTTCAATATTGAATGAACATACTTTGAAAGGAAATCTAAAGATAACAAGAATCTGTTTTTAATACGGATTCGGTATCGAAGAGCATGTTCCCTCTTTGATCTTCTCCTTGTGACAACTGCAAGTGATAAATCTATTATTACCGGTTTCAATATTGAATGAGCATACTTTGAAAGGAAATCTAAAGATAACGAGAATCTGTTTTTAATACGGATTCGGTATCGAAGAGCATGTTCCCTCTTTGATCTTCTCCTTGTGACAACTGCAAGTTATAAATCTGTTATTACCGGTTTCAATATTGAATGAACATACTTCGAAAGGAAATCTAAAGATAACGAGAATCTGTTTTTGATACGGATTCGGTATCGAAGAGCATGTTCCCTCTTTGATCTTCTCCTTGTGACAACTGCAAGTTATAAATCTGTTATTACCGGTTTCAATATTGAATGAACATACTTTGAAAGGAAATCTAAAGATAACGAGAATCTGTTTTTGATACGGATTCGGTATCGAAGAGCATGTTCCCTCTTTGATCTTATCTCTTTGTGACAACTGGAAGTTATAGATCTGTTATTACCGGTTTCAATATTGAACGAACATACTTTGAAAGGAAGTCTAGAGATAGCGAGAATCTGTTTTTGATACGGATTCAGTATCGAAGAGCATGTTCCATCTTTGATCTTATCTCTTTGTGACAACTGCAAGTTATAGATCTGTTACTACCGGTTTCAGTATTGAACGAACATGCTTTGATAGGAAGTCTAGGGATAGCGAGAATCTGTTTTTGATATGGATTCAGTATTCGAAGAGCATGCTCTCTTTTTCATCTTATGCCTTTGTGACAACCGGAAGTTATAGACCTATTACTTCCGCTTTCAGTATTAAAGCAGCACAGTTTCAAAGGAAGTCCAGAGATAGCAAGAAACCGTTTTTGATACGGATTCAGTATTCGTCAGATCTGCAATCCCGGATTCAGTATTGAACCAGAACAGTTTAAAATAAAGTCTATTGTAGTTTCACATTGTGAAACGAAATTCAGTTGTCTTTTCGTTATCATTCAGTGGTTATCTTTTACATTCTTCGACAGAGAGCTTTCTCAATAACATTCTTGACCTTACTCAGTTGAAATACGACTCCTTCGATGCCCAATGATGATGATATCATCACTTGCTTTATGTTTTCAGTCCATAATCCCGCCTCTAGATTTTCATATTTTGCGTCACTTTCAATTACTTTTGTACGCGTTACGAGATGACACTGTAAATTATCGATTAAAATGACAAATGCATTCGGAAGTTGCTTGACAGATTAGATAAAATCAACAAATATCAACTGGGTTCCCAGAATTACACATTCTACTACGTCCTGCTCGTTCTTTTCTAGGTAATTTTGTTTTCATTTCTCTTGTTTGTTTGTTCGTCGTGGGGAAGCGGTGAATGGTTTTGAGAATGTGGACAAAGTTACTGCTGTTCAATTACTGGGATCAATTATTCAGTGCGTCTGAGTTTGGTTTGTGTGTGGGTG
>NW_027656556.1:0-81116 GCF_964235325.1 Thermobia domestica
AAAACTATATACTAGGGTGATGCAAAATGTCAAACTCCACATTACAAAAAATTTTAAAAAATGAAGAAAGTGCGCCAAATTAGCGAATGCGCTGTATGTAGTTCTGAACGGTACATGTCTTATTCCTCGGTTGTCATTGGTCAGCCATATTGTTATGAGGCAATGAGACATATCATGGAATAAAATCGTTTATATAGTGTAAAATGAATAAAACAGTACCATACATGATATGCACAAGATAACTTTCCTTCTACAGTAGGGGGCGCTGCTTGCAGTCAGAATATGAAGAGGGTACAGCTCTTCAATTTGAGCTTTATTTCATTAAAATATATTCAGAAGTTTCGGAGATATAGCCTTAAATATACAGTAGTTAGGAAGAATGCACAACAATATAATATATATAAAAATGACATATGTTATATTGTTGAGATGTTGCCTAACAACATATATATACCAATTAGTGAGTTTAGAAGGAAAAGTGAAGAAATTCGTGTTTGAAGACATACTTTTTCTACTTAGGATGAGTGTCACGTGGTCTCATCAAGACTGCAAGGGTTATATTGCTTCATGTATAACAACAGGTACTATCTTCATTTTTTAAAATTTTTTGTTGTAATGTGTAGATTTTCTTACCATTTTATCATGTTTGCAATTCTTAGGTAGTATATTTGTTGTTGTATGGAAAACATATACAGGGTGATGCAAATTCAAACCCATAGTATAAAAATTTTATTTGTTTTTCAAAAAATGAAGAAAGTGCGCCAATTAGCGAATGCGCTGTATGTAGTTCTGAACGGTACATGTCCTTATTCCTCGGTTGTCATTGGTCAGCCATATTGTTATGAGGCAATGAGACATATCATGGAATAAAATCGTTTATATAGTGTAAAATGAATAAAACAGTACCAAACATGATATGCACAAGATAACTTTCCTTCTACAGTAGGGGCGCTGCTTGCAGTCAGAATATGAAGAGGGTACAGCTCTTCAATTTGAGCTTTATTTCATTAAAATATATTCAGAAGTTTCGGAGATATAGCCTTAAATATACAGTAGTTAGGAAGAATGCACAACAATATAATATATATAAAAATGACATATGTTATATTGTTGAGATGTTGCCTAACAACATATATATACCAATTAGTTGAGTTTAGAAGAAAAGTGAAGAAATTCGTGTTTGAAGACATACTTTTTCTACTTAGGATGAGTGTCACGTGGTCTCATCAAGACTGCAAGGGTTATATTGCTTCATGTATAACAACAGGTACTATCTTCATTTTTTAAAATTTTTTGTTGTAATGTGTAGATTTTCTTACCATTTTATCATGTTTGCAATTCTTAGGTAGTATATTTGGTTGTTGTATGGAAAACATATACAGGGTGATGCAAAATTCAAACCCATAGTATAAAAATTTTATTTGTTTTTCAAAAAATGAAGAAAGTGCGCCAATTAGCGAATGCGCCTGTATGTAGTTCTGAACGGTACATGTCCTTATTCCTCGGTTGTCATTGGTCAGCCATATTGTTATGAGGCAATGAGACATATCATGGAATAAAATCGTTTATATAGTGTAAAATGAATAAAACAGTACCAAACATGATATGCACAAGATAACTTTCCTTCTACAGTAGGGGGCGCTGCTTGCAGTCAGAATATGAAGAGGGTACAGCTCTTCAATTTGAGCTTTATTTCATTAAAATATATTCAGAAGTTTCGGAGATATAGCCTTAAATATACAGTAGTTAGGAAGAATGCACAACAATATAATATATATAAAAATGACATATGTTATATTGTTGAGATGTTGCCTAACAACATATATATACCAATTAGTTGAGTTTAGAAGAAAAGTGAAGAAATTCGTGTTTGAAGACATACTTTTTCTACTTAGGATGAGTGTCACGTGGTCTCATCAAGACTGCAAGGGGTTATATTGCTTCATGTATAACAACAGGTACTATCTTCATTTTTTTAAAATTTTTTTGTTGTAATGTGTAGATTTCTTACCATTTTATCATGTTTGCAATTCTTAGGTAGTATATTTGGTTGTTGTATGGAAAACATATACAGGGTGATGCAAAATTCAAACCCATAGTATAAAAATTTTATTTGTTTTTCAAAAAATGAAGAAAGTGCGCCAATTAGCGAATGCGCTGTATGTAGTTCTGAACGGTACATGTCCTTATTCCTCGGTTGTCATTGGTCAGCCATATTGTTATGAGGCAATGAGACATATCATGGAATAAAATCGTTTATATAGTGTAAAATGAATAAAACAGTACCAAACATGATATGCACAGATAACTTTCCTTCTACAGTAGGGGGCGCTGCTTGCAGTCAGTATATCAAGAGGGTACAGCTCTTCAATTTGAGCTTTATTTCATTAAAATATATTCAGAAGTTTCGGAGATATAGCCTTAAATATACAGTAGATAGGAAGAATGCACAACAATATAATATATATAAAAATGACATATGTTATATTGTTGAGATGTTGCCTAACAACATATATATACCAATTAGTTGAGTTTAGAAGAAAAGTGAAGAAATTCGTGTTTGAAGACATACTTTTTCTACTTAGGATGAGTGTCACGTGGTCTCATCAAGACTGCAAGGGTTATATTGCTTCATGTATAACAACAGGTACTATCTTCATTTTTTAAAATTTTTTGTTGTAATGTGTAGATTTTCTTACCATTTTATCATGTTTGCAATTCTTAGGTAGTATATTTGGTTGTTGTATGGAAAACATATACAGGGTGATGCAAAATTCAAACCCATAGTATAAAAATTTTATTTGTTTTTCAAAAAATGAAGAAAGTGCGCCAATTAGCGAATGCGCTGTATGTAGTTCTGAACGGTACATGTCCTTATTCCTCGGTTGTCATTGGTCAGCCATATTGTTATGAGGCAATGAGACATATCATGGAATAAAATCGTTTATATAGTGTAAAATGAATAAAACAGTACCAAACATGATATGCACAAGATAACTTTCCTTCTACAGTAGGGGGCGCTGCTTGCAGTCAGAATATGAAGAGGGTACAGCTCTTCAATTTGAGCTTTATTTCATTAAAATATATTCAGAAGTTTCGGAGATATAGCCTTAAATATACAGTAGTTAGGAAGAATGCACAACAATATAATATATATAAAAATGACTATGTTATATTTGTTGAGATGTTGCCTAACAACATATATATACCAATTAGTTGAGTTTAGAAGAAAAGTGAAGAAATTCGTGTTTGAAGACATACTTTTTCTACTTAGGATGAGTGTCACGTGGTCTCATCAAGACTGCAAGGGTTATATTGCTTCATGTATAACAACAGGTACTATCTTCATTTTTTAAAATTTTTTGTTGTAATGTGTAGATTTTCTTACCATTTTATCATGTTTGCAATTCTTAGGTAGTATATTTGGTTGTTGTATGGAAAACATATACAGGGTGATGCAAAATTCAAACCCATAGTATAAAAATTTTATTTGTTTTTCAAAAAATGAAGAAAGTGCGCCAATTAGCGAATGCGCTGTATGTAGTTCTGAACGGTACATGTCCTTATTCCTCGGTTGTCATTGGTCAGCCATATTGTTATGAGGCAATGAGACATATCATGGAATAAAATCGTTTATATAGTGTAAAATGAATAAAACAGTACCAAACATGATATGCACAAGATAACTTTCCTTCTACAGTAGGGGGCGCTGCTTGCAGTCAGAATATGAAGAGGGTACAGCTCTTCAATTTGAGCTTTATTTCATTAAAATATATTCAGAAGTTTCGGAGATATAGCCTTAAATATACAGTAGTTAGGAAGAATGCACAACAATATAATATATATAAAAATGACATATGTTATACTGTTGAGATGTTGCCTAACAACATATATATACCAATTAGTTGAGTTTAGAAGAAAAGTGAAGAAATTCGTGTTTGAAGACATACTTTTTCTACTTAGGATGAGTGTCACGTGGTCTCATCAAGACTGCAAGGGTTATATTGCTTCATGTATAACAACAGGTACTATCTTCATTTTTTAAAATTTTTTGTTGTAATGTGTAGATTTTCTTACCATTTTATCATGTTTGCAATTCTTAGGTAGTATATTTGGTTGTTGTATGGAAAACATATACAGGGTGATGCAAAATTCAAACCCATAGTATAAAAATTTTATTTGTTTTTCAAAAAATGAAGAAAGTGCGCCAATTAGCGAATGCGCTGTATGTAGTTCTGAACGGTACATGTCCTTATTCCTCGGTTGTCATTGGTCAGCCATATTGTTATGAGGCAATGAGACATATCATGGAATAAAATCG
Source organism: Thermobia domestica (assembly GCF_964235325.1). Taxonomy (NCBI): domain Eukaryota; kingdom Metazoa; phylum Arthropoda; class Insecta; order Zygentoma; family Lepismatidae; genus Thermobia; species Thermobia domestica. Next base: position 4,322 of record NW_027656556.1, read on the forward strand.
TTTATATAGTGTAAAATGAATAAAACAGTACCAAACATGATATGCACAAGATAACTTTCCTTCTACAGTAGGGGGCGCTGCTTGCAGTCAGTATATCAAGAGGGTACAGCTCTTCAATTTGAGCTTTATTTCATTAAAATATATTCAGAAGTTTCGGAGATATAGCCTTAAATATACAGTAGATAGGAAGAATGCACAACAATATAATATATATAAAAATGACATATGTTATATTGTTGAGATGTTGCCTAACAACATATATATACCAATTAGTTGAGTTTAGAAGAAAAGTGAAGAAATTCGTGTTTGAAGACATACTTTTTCTACTTAGGATGAGTGTCACGTGGTCTCATCAAGACTGCAAGGGTTATATTGCTTCATGTATAACAACAGGTACTATCTTCATTTTTTAAAATTTTTTGTTGTAATGTGTAGATTTTCTTACCATTTTATCATGTTTGCAATTCTTAGGTAGTATATTTGGTTGTTGTATGGAAAACATATACAGGGTGATGCAAAATTCAAACCCATAGTATAAAAATTTTATTTGTTTTTCAAAAAATGAAGAAAGTGCGCCAATTAGCGAATGCGCTGTATGTAGTTCTGAACGGTACATGTCCTTATTCCTCGGTTGTCATTGGTCAGCCATATTGTTATGAGGCAATGAGACATATCATGGAATAAAATCGTTTATATAGTGTAAAATGAATAAAACAGTACCAAACATGATATGCACAAGATAACTTTCCTTCTACAGTAGGGGGCGCTGCTTGCAGTCAGAATATGAAGAGGGTACAGCTCTTCAATTTGAGCTTTATTTCATTAAAATATATTCAGAAGTTTCGGAGATATAGCCTTAAATATACAGTAGTTAGGAAGAATGCACAACAATATAATATATATAAAAATGACATATGTTATATTGTTGAGATGTTGCCTAACAACATATATATACCAATTAGTTGAGTTTAGAAGAAAAGTGAAGAAATTCGTGTTTGAAGACATACTTTTTCTACTTAGGATGAGTGTCACGTGGTCTCATCAAGACTGCAAGGGTTATATTGCTTCATGTATAACAACAGGTACTATCTTCATTTTTTAAAATTTTTTGTTGTAATGTGTAGATTTTCTTACCATTTTATCATGTTTGCAATTCTTAGGTAGTATATTTGGTTGTTGTATGGAAAACATATACAGGGTGATGCAAAATTCAAACCCATAGTATAAAAATTTTATTTGTTTTTCAAAAAATGAAGAAAGTGCGCCAATTAGCGAATGCGCTGTATGTAGTTCTGAACGGTACATGTCCTTATTCCTCGGTTGTCATTGGTCAGCCATATTGTTATGAGGCAATGAGACATATCATGGAATAAAATCGTTTATATAGTGTAAAATGAATAAAACAGTACCAAACATGATATGCACAAGATAACTTTCCTTCTACAGTAGGGGGCGCTGCTTGCAGTCAGAATATGAAGAGGGTACAGCTCTTCAATTTGAGCTTTATTTCATTAAAATATATTCAGAAGTTTCGGAGATATAGCCTTAAATATACAGTAGTTAGGAAGAATGCACAACAATATAATATATATAAAAATGACATATGTTATATTGTTGAGATGTTGCCTAACAACATATATATACCAATTAGTTGAGTTTAGAAGAAAAGTGAAGAAATTCGTGTTTGAAGACATACTTTTTCTACTTAGGATGAGTGTCACGTGGTCTCATCAAGACTGCAAGGGTTATATTGCTTCATGTATAACAACAGGTACTATCTTCATTTTTTAAAATTTTTTGTTGTAATGTGTAGATTTTCTTACCATTTTATCATGTTTGCAATTCTTAGGTAGTATATTTGGTTGTTGTATGGAAAACATATACAGGGTGATGCAAAATTCAAACCCATAGTATAAAAATTTTATTTGTTTTTCAAAAAATGAAGAAAGTGCGCCAATTAGCGAATGCGCTGTATGTAGTTCTGAACGGTACATGTCCTTATTCCTCGGTTGTCATTGGTCAGCCATATTGTTATGAGGCAATGAGACATATCATGGAATAAAATCGTTTATATAGTGTAAAATGAATAAAACAGTACCAAACATGATATGCACAAGATAACTTTCCTTCTACAGTAGGGGGCGCTGCTTGCAGTCAGAATATGAAGAGGGTACAGCTCTTCAATTTGAGCTTTATTTCATTAAAATATATTCAGAAGTTTCGGAGATATAGCCTTAAATATACAGTAGTTAGGAAGAATGCACAACAATATAATATATATAAAAATGACATATGTTATATTGTTGAGATGTTGCCTAACAACATATATATACCAATTAGTTGAGTTTAGAAGAAAAGTGAAGAAATTCGTGTTTGAAGACATACTTTTTCTACTTAGGATGAGTGTCACGTGGTCTCATCAAGACTGCAAGGGTTATATTGCTTCATGTATAACAACAGGTACTATCTTCATTTTTTAAAATTTTTTGTTGTAATGTGTAGATTTTCTTACCATTTTATCATGTTTGCAATTCTTAGGTAGTATATTTGGTTGTTGTATGGAAAACATATACAGGGTGATGCAAAATTCAAACCCATAGTATAAAAATTTTATTTGTTTTTCAAAAAATGAAGAAAGTGCGCCAATTAGCGAATGCGCTGTATGTAGTTCTGAACGGTACATGTCCTTATTCCTCGGTTGTCATTGGTCAGCCATATTGTTATGAGGCAATGAGACATATCATGGAATAAAATCGTTTATATAGTGTAAAATGAATAAAACAGTACCAAACATGATATGCACAAGATAACTTTCCTTCTACAGTAGGGGGCGCTGCTTGCAGTCAGTATATCAAGAGGGTACAGCTCTTCAATTTGAGCTTTATTTCATTAAAATATATTCAGAAGTTTCGGAGATATAGCCTTAAATAGACAGTAGTTAGGAAGAATGCACAACAATATAATATATATAAAAATGACATATGTTATATTGTTGAGATGTTGCCTAACAACATATATATACCAATTAGTTGAGTTTAGAAGAAAAGTGAAGAAATTCGTGTTTGAAGACATACTTTTTCTACTTAGGATGAGTGTCACGTGGTCTCATCAAGACTGCAAGGGTTATATTGCTTCATGTATAACAACAGGTACTATCTTCATTTTTTAAAATTTTTTGTTGTAATGTGTAGATTTTCTTAGCATTTTATCATGTTTGCAATTCTTAGGTAGTATATTTGGTTGTTGTATGGAAAACATATACAGGGTGATGCAAAATTCAAACCCATAGTATAAAAATTTTATTTGTTTTTCAAAAAATGAAGAAAGTGCGCCAATTAGCGAATGCGCTGTATGTAGTTCTGAACGGTACATGTCCTTATTCCTCGGTTGTCATTGGTCAGCCATATTGTTATGAGGCAATGAGACATATCATGGAATAAAATCGTTTATATAGTGTAAAATGAATAAAACAGTACCAAACATGATATGCACAAGATAACTTTCCTTCTACAGTAGGGGGCGCTGCTTGCAGTCAGAATATGAAGAGGGTACAGCTCTTCAATTTGAGCTTTATTTCATTAAAATATATTCAGAAGTTTCGGAGATATAGCCTTAAATATACAGTAGTTAGGAAGAATGCACAACAATATAATATATATAAAAATGACATATGTTATATTGTTGAGATGTTGCCTAACAACATATATATACCAATTAGTTGAGTTTAGAAGAAAAGTGAAGAAATTCGTGTTTGAAGACATACTTTTTCTACTTAGGATGAGTGTCACGTGGTCTCATCAAGACTGCAAGGGTTATATTGCTTCATGTATAACAACAGGTACTATCTTCATTTTTTAAAATTTTTTGTTGTAATGTGTAGATTTTCTTACCATTTTATCATGTTTGCAATTCTTAGGTAGTATATTTGGTTGTTGTATGGAAAACATATACAGGGTGATGCAAAATTCAAACCCATAGTATAAAAATTTTATTTGTTTTTCAAAAAATGAAGAAAGTGCGCCAATTAGCGAATGCGCTGTATGTAGTTCTGAACGGTACATGTCCTTATTCCTCGGTTGTCATTGGTCAGCCATATTGTTATGAGGCAATGAGACATATCATGGAATAAAATCGTTTATATAGTGTAAAATGAATAAAACAGTACCAAACATGATATGCACAAGATAACTTTCCTTCTACAGTAGGGGGCGCTGCTTGCAGTCAGAATATGAAGAGGGTACAGCTCTTCAATTTGAGCTTTATTTCATTAAAATATATTCAGAAGTTTCGGAGATATAGCCTTAAATATACAGTAGTTAGGAAGAATGCACAACAATATAATATATATAAAAATGACATATGTTATATTGTTGAGATGTTGCCTAACAACATATATATACCAATTAGTTGAGTTTAGAAGAAAAGTGAAGAAATTCGTGTTTGAAGACATACTTTTTCTACTTAGGATGAGTGTCACGTGGTCTCATCAAGACTGCAAGGGTTATATTGCTTCATGTATAACAACAGGTACTATCTTCATTTTTTAAAATTTTTTGTTGTAATGTGTAGATTTTCTTACCATTTTATCATGTTTGCAATTCTTAGGTAGTATATTTGGTTGTTGTATGGAAAACATATACAGGGTGATGCAAAATTCAAACCCATAGTATAAAAATTTTATTTGTTTTTCAAAAAATGAAGAAAGTGCGCCAATTAGCGAATGCGCTGTATGTAGTTCTGAACGGTACATGTCCTTATTCCTCGGTTGTCATTGGTCAGCCATATTGTTATGAGGCAATGAGACATATCATGGAATAAAATCGTTTATATAGTGTAAAATGAATAAAACAGTACCAAACATGATATGCACAAGATAACTTTCCTTCTACAGTAGGGGGCGCTGCTTGCAGTCAGAATATGAAGAGGGTACAGCTCTTCAATTTGAGCTTTATTTCATTAAAATATATTCAGAAGTTTCGGAGATATAGCCTTAAATATACAGTAGTTAGGAAGAATGCACAACAATATAATATATATAAAAATGACATATGTTATATTGTTGAGATGTTGCCTAACAACATATATATACCAATTAGTTGAGTTTAGAAGAAAAGTGAAGAAATTCGTGTTTGAAGACATACTTTTTCTACTTAGGATGAGTGTCACGTGGTCTCATCAAGACTGCAAGGGTTATATTGCTTCATGTATAACAACAGGTACTATCTTCATTTTTTAAAATTTTTTGTTGTAATGTGTAGATTTTCTTACCATTTTATCATGTTTGCAATTCTTAGGTAGTATATTTGGTTGTTGTATGGAAAACATATACAGGGTGATGCAAAATTCAAACCCATAGTATAAAAATTTTATTTGTTTTTCAAAAAATGAAGAAAGTGCGCCAATTAGCGAATGCGCTGTATGTAGTTCTGAACGGTACATGTCCTTATTCCTCGGTTGTCATTGGTCAGCCATATTGTTATGAGGCAATGAGACATATCATGGAATAAAATCGTTTATATAGTGTAAAATGAATAAAACAGTACCAAACATGATATGCACAAGATAACTTTCCTTCTACAGTAGGGGGCGCTGCTTGCAGTCAGTATATCAAGAGGGTACAGCTCTTCAATTTGAGCTTTATTTCATTAAAATATATTCAGAAGTTTCGGAGATATAGCCTTAAATATACAGTAGATAGGAAGAATGCACAACAATATAATATATATAAAAATGACATATGTTATATTGTTGAGATGTTGCCTAACAACATATATATACCAATTAGTTGAGTTTAGAAGAAAAGTGAAGAAATTCGTGTTTGAAGACATACTTTTTCTACTTAGGATGAGTGTCACGTGGTCTCATCAAGACTGCAAGGGTTATATTGCTTCATGTATAACAACAGGTACTATCTTCATTTTTTAAAATTTTTTGTTGTAATGTGTAGATTTTCTTACCATTTTATCATGTTTGCAATTCTTAGGTAGTATATTTGGTTGTTGTATGGAAAACATATACAGGGTGATGCAAAATTCAAACCCATAGTATAAAAATTTTATTTGTTTTTCAAAAAATGAAGAAAGTGCGCCAATTAGCGAATGCGCTGTATGTAGTTCTGAACGGTACATGTCCTTATTCCTCGGTTGTCATTGGTCAGCCATATTGTTATGAGGCAATGAGACATATCATGGAATAAAATCGTTTATATAGTGTAAAATGAATAAAACAGTACCAAACATGATATGCACAAGATAACTTTCCTTCTACAGTAGGGGGCGCTGCTTGCAGTCAGAATATCAAGAGGGTACAGCTCTTCAATTTGAGCTTTATTTCATTAAAATATATTCAGAAGTTTCGGAGATATAGCCTTAAATATACAGTAGTTAGGAAGAATGCACAACAATATAATATATATAAAAATGACATATGTTATATTGTTGAGATGTTGCCTAACAACATATATATACCAATTAGTTGAGTTTAGAAGAAAAGTGAAGAAATTCGTGTTTGAAGACATACTTTTTCTACTTAGGATGAGTGTCACGTGGTCTCATCAAGACTGCAAGGGTTATATTGCTTCATGTATAACAACAGGTACTATCTTCATTTTTTAAAATTTTTTGTTGTAATGTGTAGATTTTCTTACCATTTTATCATGTTTGCAATTCTTAGGTAGTATATTTGGTTGTTGTATGGAAAACATATACAGGGTGATGCAAAATTCAAACCCATAGTATAAAAATTTTATTTGTTTTTCAAAAAATGAAGAAAGTGCGCCAATTAGCGAATGCGCTGTATGTAGTTCTGAACGGTACATGTCCTTATTCCTCGGTTGTCATTGGTCAGCCATATTGTTATGAGGCAATGAGACATATCATGGAATAAAATCGTTTATATAGTGTAAAATGAATAAAACAGTACCAAACATGATATGCACAAGATAACTTTCCTTCTACAGTAGGGGGCGCTGCTTGCAGTCAGAATATGAAGAGGGTACAGCTCTTCAATTTGAGCTTTATTTCATTAAAATATATTCAGAAGTTTCGGAGATATAGCCTTAAATATACAGTAGTTAGGAAGAATGCACAACAATATAATATATATAAAAATGACATATGTTATACTGTTGAGATGTTGCCTAACAACATATATATACCAATTAGTTGAGTTTAGAAGAAAAGTGAAGAAATTCGTGTTTGAAGACATACTTTTTCTACTTAGGATGAGTGTCACGTGGTCTCATCAAGACTGCAAGGGTTATATTGCTTCATGTATAACAACAGGTACTATCTTCATTTTTTAAAATTTTTTGTTGTAATGTGTAGATTTTCTTACCATTTTATCATGTTTGCAATTCTTAGGTAGTATATTTGGTTGTTGTATGGAAAACATATACAGGGTGATGCAAAATTCAAACCCATAGTATAAAAATTTTATTTGTTTTTCAAAAAATGAAGAAAGTGCGCCAATTAGCGAATGCGCTGTATGTAGTTCTGAACGGTACATGTCCTTATTCCTCGGTTGTCATTGGTCAGCCATATTGTTATGAGGCAATGAGACATATCATGGAATAAAATCGTTTATATAGTGTAAAATGAATAAAACAGTACCAAACATGATATGCACAAGATAACTTTCCTTCTACAGTAGGGGGCGCTGCTTGCAGTCAGTATATCAAGAGGGTACAGCTCTTCAATTTGAGCTTTATTTCATTAAAATATATTCAGAAGTTTCGGAGATATAGCCTTAAATATACAGTAGATAGGAAGAATGCACAACAATATAATATATATAAAAATGACATATGTTATATTGTTGAGATGTTGCCTAACAACATATATATACCAATTAGTTGAGTTTAGAAGAAAAGTGAAGAAATTCGTGTTTGAAGACATACTTTTTCTACTTAGGATGAGTGTCACGTGGTCTCATCAAGACTGCAAGGGTTATATTGCTTCATGTATAACAACAGGTACTATCTTCATTTTTTAAAATTTTTTGTTGTAATGTGTAGATTTTCTTACCATTTTATCATGTTTGCAATTCTTAGGTAGTATATTTGGTTGTTGTATGGAAAACATATACAGGGTGATGCAAAATTCAAACCCATAGTATAAAAATTTTATTTGTTTTTCAAAAAATGAAGAAAGTGCGCCAATTAGCGAATGCGCTGTATGTAGTTCTGAACGGTACATGTCCTTATTCCTCGGTTGTCATTGGTCAGCCATATTGTTATGAGGCAATGAGACATATCATGGAATAAAATCGTTTATATAGTGTAAAATGAATAAAACAGTACCAAACATGATATGCACAAGATAACTTTCCTTCTACAGTAGGGGGCGCTGCTTGCAGTCAGAATATGAAGAGGGTACAGCTCTTCAATTTGAGCTTTATTTCATTAAAATATATTCAGAAGTTTCGGAGATATAGCCTTAAATATACAGTAGTTAGGAAGAATGCACAACAATATAATATATATAAAAATGACATATGTTATATTGTTGAGATGTTGCCTAACAACATATATATACCAATTAGTTGAGTTTAGAAGAAAAGTGAAGAAATTCGTGTTTGAAGACATACTTTTTCTACTTAGGATGAGTGTCACGTGGTCTCATCAAGACTGCAAGGGTTATATTGCTTCATGTATAACAACAGGTACTATCTTCATTTTTTAAAATTTTTTGTTGTAATGTGTAGATTTTCTTACCATTTTATCATGTTTGCAATTCTTAGGTAGTATATTTGGTTGTTGTATGGAAAACATATACAGGGTGATGCAAAATTCAAACCCATAGTATAAAAATTTTATTTGTTTTTCAAAAAATGAAGAAAGTGCGCCAATTAGCGAATGCGCTGTATGTAGTTCTGAACGGTACATGTCCTTATTCCTCGGTTGTCATTGGTCAGCCATATTGTTATGAGGCAATGAGACATATCATGGAATAAAATCGTTTATATAGTGTAAAATGAATAAAACAGTACCAAACATGATATGCACAAGATAACTTTCCTTCTACAGTAGGGGGCGCTGCTTGCAGTCAGAATATGAAGAGGGTACAGCTCTTCAATTTGAGCTTTATTTCATTAAAATATATTCAGAAGTTTCGGAGATATAGCCTTAAATATACAGTAGTTAGGAAGAATGCACAACAATATAATATATATAAAAATGACATATGTTATATTGTTGAGATGTTGCCTAACAACATATATATACCAATTAGTTGAGTTTAGAAGAAAAGTGAAGAAATTCGTGTTTGAAGACATACTTTTTCTACTTAGGATGAGTGTCACGTGGTCTCATCAAGACTGCAAGGGTTATATTGCTTCATGTATAACAACAGGTACTATCTTCATTTTTTAAAATTTTTTGTTGTAATGTGTAGATTTTCTTACCATTTTATCATGTTTGCAATTCTTAGGTAGTATATTTGGTTGTTGTATGGAAAACATATACAGGGTGATGCAAAATTCAAACCCATAGTATAAAAATTTTATTTGTTTTTCAAAAAATGAAGAAAGTGCGCCAATTAGCGAATGCGCTGTATGTAGTTCTGAACGGTACATGTCCTTATTCCTCGGTTGTCATTGGTCAGCCATATTGTTATGAGGCAATGAGACATATCATGGAATAAAATCGTTTATATAGTGTAAAATGAATAAAACAGTACCAAACATGATATGCACAAGATAACTTTCCTTCTACAGTAGGGGGCGCTGCTTGCAGTCAGAATATGAAGAGGGTACAGCTCTTCAATTTGAGCTTTATTTCATTAAAATATATTCAGAAGTTTCGGAGATATAGCCTTAAATATACAGTAGTTAGGAAGAATGCACAACAATATAATATATATAAAAATGACATATGTTATATTGTTGAGATGTTGCCTAACAACATATATATACCAATTAGTTGAGTTTAGAAGAAAAGTGAAGAAATTCGTGTTTGAAGACATACTTTTTCTACTTAGGATGAGTGTCACGTGGTCTCATCAAGACTGCAAGGGTTATATTGCTTCATGTATAACAACAGGTACTATCTTCATTTTTTAAAATTTTTTGTTGTAATGTGTAGATTTTCTTACCATTTTATCATGTTTGCAATTCTTAGGTAGTATATTTGGTTGTTGTATGGAAAACATATACAGGGTGATGCAAAATTCAAACCCATAGTATAAAAATTTTATTTGTTTTTCAAAAAATGAAGAAAGTGCGCCAATTAGCGAATGCGCTGTATGTAGTTCTGAACGGTACATGTCCTTATTCCTCGGTTGTCATTGGTCAGCCATATTGTTATGAGGCAATGAGACATATCATGGAATAAAATCGTTTATATAGTGTAAAATGAATAAAACAGTACCAAACATGATATGCACAAGATAACTTTCCTTCTACAGTAGGGAGCGCTGCTTGCAGTCAGTATATCAAGAGGGTACAGCTCTTCAATTTGAGCTTTATTTCATTAAAATATATTCAGAAGTTTCGGAGATATAGCCTTAAATATACAGTAGATAGGAAGAATGCACAACAATATAATATATATAAAAATGACATATGTTATATTGTTGAGATGTTGCCTAACAACATATATATACCAATTAGTTGAGTTTAGAAGAAAAGTGAAGAAATTCGTGTTTGAAGACATACTTTTTCTACTTAGGATGAGTGTCCCGTGGTCTCATCAAGACTGCAAGGGTTATATTGCTTCATGTATAACAACAGGTACTATCTTCATTTTTTAAAATTTTTTGTTGTAATGTGTAGATTTTCTTACCATTTTATCATGTTTGCAATTCTTAGGTAGTATATTTGGTTGTTGTATGGAAAACATATACAGGGTGATGCAAAATTCAAACCCATAGTATAAAAATTTTATTTGTTTTTCTAAAAATGAAGAAAGTGCGCCAATTAGCGAATGCGCTGTATGTAGTTCTGAACGGTACATGTCCTTATTCCTCGGTTGTCATTGGTCAGCCATATTGTTATGAGGCAATGAGACATATCATGGAATAAAATCGTTTATATAGTGTAAAATGAATAAAACAGTACCAAACATGATATGCACAAGATAACTTTCCTTCTACAGTAGGGGGCGCTGCTTGCAGTCAGTATATCAAGAGGGTACAGCTCTTCAATTTGAGCTTTATTTCATTAAAATATATTCAGAAGTTTCGGAGATATAGCCTTAAATATACAGTAGATAGGAAGAATGCACAACAATATAATATATATAAAAATGACATATGTTATATTGTTGAGATGTTGCCTAACAACATATATATACCAATTAGTTGAGTTTAGAAGAAAAGTGAAGAAATTCGTGTTTGAAGACATACTTTTTCTACTTAGGATGAGTGTCACGTGGTCTCATCAAGACTGCAAGGGTTATATTGCTTCATGTATAACAACAGGTACTATCTTCATTTTTTAAAATTTTTTGTTGTAATGTGTAGATTTTCTTACCATTTTATCATGTTTGCAATTCTTAGGTAGTATATTTGGTTGTTGTATGGAAAACATATACAGGGTGATGCAAAATTCAAACCCATAGTATAAAAATTTTATTTGTTTTTCTAAAAATGAAGAAAGTGCGCCAATTAGCGAATGCGCTGTATGTAGTTCTGAACGGTACATGTCCTTATTCCTCGGTTGTCATTGGTCAGCCATATTGTTATGAGGCAATGAGACATATCATGGAATAAAATCGTTTATATAGTGTAAAATGAATAAAACAGTACCAAACATGATATGCACAAGATAACTTTCCTTCTACAGTAGGGGGCGCTGCTTGCAGTCAGAATATGAAGAGGGTACAGCTCTTCAATTTGAGCTTTATTTCATTAAAATATATTCAGAAGTTTCGGAGATATAGCCTTAAATATACAGTAGTTAGGAAGAATGCACAACAATATAATATATATAAAAATGACATATGTTATATTGTTGAGATGTTGCCTAAAACATATATATACCAATTAGTTGAGTTTAGAAGAAAAGTGAAGAAATTCGTGTTTGAAGACATACTTTTTCTACTTAGGATGAGTGTCACGTGGTCTCATCAAGACTGCAAGGGTTATATTGCTTCATGTATAACAACAGGTACTATCTTCATTTTTTAAAATTTATTGTTGTAATGTGTAGATTTTCTTACCATTTTATCATGTTTGCAATTCTTAGGTAGTATATTTGGTTGTTGTATGGAAAACATATACAGGGTGATGCAAAATTCAAACCCATAGTATAAAAATTTTATTTGTTTTTCAAAAAATGAAGAAAGTGCGCCAATTAGCGAATGCGCTGTATGTAGTTCTGAACGGTACATGTCCTTATTCCTCGGTTGTCATTGGTCAGCCATATTGTTATGAGGCAATGAGACATATCATGGAATAAAATCGTTTATATAGTGTAAAATGAATAAAACAGTACCAAACATGATATGCACAAGATAACTTTCCTTCTACAGTAGGGGGCGCTGCTTGCAGTCAGAATATGAAGAGGGTACAGCTCTTCAATTTGAGCTTTATTTCATTAAAATATATTCAGAAGTTTCGGAGATATAGCCTTAAATATACAGTAGTTAGGAAGAATGCACAACAATATAATATATATAAAAATGACATATGTTATATTGTTGAGATGTTGCCTAACAACATATATATACCAATTAGTTGAGTTTAGAAGAAAAGTGAAGAAATTCGTGTTTGAAGACATACTTTTTCTACTTAGGATGAGTGTCACGTGGTCTCATCAAGACTGCAAGGGTTATATTGCTTCATGTATAACAACAGGTACTATCTTCATTTTTTAAAATTTTTTGTTGTAATGTGTAGATTTTCTTACCATTTTATCATGTTTGCAATTCTTAGGTAGTATATTTGGTTGTTGTATGGAAAACATATACAGGGTGATGCAAAATTCAAACCCATAGTATAAAAATTTTATTTGTTTTTCAAAAAATGAAGAAAGTGCGCCAATTAGCGAATGCGCTGTATGTAGTTCTGAACGGTACATGTCCTTATTCCTCGGTTGTCATTGGTCAGCCATATTGTTATGAGGCAATGAGACATATCATGGAATAAAATCGTTTATATAGTGTAAAATGAATAAAACAGTACCAAACATGATATGCACAAGATAACTTTCCTTCTACAGTAGGGGGCGCTGCTTGCAGTCAGTATATCAAGAGGGTACAGCTCTTCAATTTGAGCTTTATTTCATTAAAATATATTCAGAAGTTTCGGAGATATAGCCTTAAATATACAGTAGATAGGAAGAATGCACAACAATATAATATATATAAAAATGACATATGTTATATTGTTGAGATGTTGCCTAACAACATATATATACCAATTAGTTGAGTTTAGAAGAAAAGTGAAGAAATTCGTGTTTGAAGACATACTTTTTCTACTTAGGATGAGTGTCACGTGGTCTCATCAAGACTGCAAGGGTTATATTGCTTCATGTATAACAACAGGTACTATCTTCATTTTTTAAAATTTTTTGTTGTAATGTGTAGATTTTCTTACCATTTTATCATGTTTGCAATTCTTAGGTAGTATATTTGGTTGTTGTATGGAAAACATATACAGGGTGATGCAAAATTCAAACCCATAGTATAAAAATTTTATTTGTTTTTCTAAAAATGAAGAAAGTGCGCCAATTAGCGAATGCGCTGTATGTAGTTCTGAACGGTACATGTCCTTATTCCTCGGTTGTCATTGGTCAGCCATATTGTTATGAGGCAATGAGACATATCATGGAATAAAATCGTTTATATAGTGTAAAATGAATAAAACAGTACCAAACATGATATGCACAAGATAACTTTCCTTCTACAGTAGGGGGCGCTGCTTGCAGTCAGAATATGAAGAGGGTACAGCTCTTCAATTTGAGCTTTATTTCATTAAAATATATTCAGAAGTTTCGGAGATATAGCCTTAAATATACAGTAGTTAGGAAGAATGCACAACAATATAATATATATAAAAATGACATATGTTATATTGTTGAGATGTTGCCTAACAACATATATATACCAATTAGTTGAGTTTAGAAGAAAAGTGAAGAAATTCGTGTTTGAAGACATACTTTTTCTACTTAGGATGAGTGTCACGTGGTCTCATCAAGACTGCAAGGGTTATATTGCTTCATGTATAACAACAGGTACTATCTTCATTTTTTAAAATTTTTTGTTGTAATGTGTAGATTTTCTTACCATTTTATCATGTTTGCAATTCTTAGGTAGTATATTTGGTTGTTGTATGGAAAACATATACAGGGTGATGCAAAATTCAAACCCATAGTATAAAAATTTTATTTGTTTTTCAAAAAATGAAGAAAGTGCGCCAATTAGCGAATGCGCTGTATGTAGTTCTGAACGGTACATGTCCTTATTCCTCGGTTGTCATTGGTCAGCCATATTGTTATGAGGCAATGAGACATATCATGGAATAAAATCGTTTATATAGTGTAAAATGAATAAAACAGTACCAAACATGATATGCACAAGATAACTTTCCTTCTACAGTAGGGGGCGCTGCTTGCAGTCAGAATATCAAGAGGGTACAGCTCTTCAATTTGAGCTTTATTTCATTAAAATATATTCAGAAGTTTCGGAGATATAGCCTTAAATATACAGTAGTTAGGAAGAATGCACAACAATATAATATATATAAAAATGACATATGTTATATTGTTGAGATGTTGCCTAACAACATATATATACCAATTAGTTGAGTTTAGAAGAAAAGTGAAGAAATTCGTGTTTGAAGACATACTTTTTCTACTTAGGATGAGTGTCACGTGGTCTCATCAAGACTGCAAGGGTTATATTGCTTCATGTATAACAACAGGTACTATCTTCATTTTTTAAAATTTTTTGTTGTAATGTGTAGATTTTCTTACCATTTTATCATGTTTGCAATTCTTAGGTAGTATATTTGGTTGTTGTATGGAAAACATATACAGGGTGATGCAAAATTCAAACCCATAGTATAAAAATTTTATTTGTTTTTCAAAAAATGAAGAAAGTGCGCCAATTAGCGAATGCGCTGTATGTAGTTCTGAACGGTACATGTCCTTATTCCTCGGTTGTCATTGGTCAGCCATATTGTTATGAGGCAATGAGACATATCATGGAATAAAATCGTTTATATAGTGTAAAATGAATAAAACAGTACCAAACATGATATGCACAAGATAACTTTCCTTCTACAGTAGGGGGCGCTGCTTGCAGTCAGTATATCAAGAGGGTACAGCTCTTCAATTTGAGCTTTATTTCATTAAAATATATTCAGAAGTTTCGGAGATATAGCCTTAAATATACAGTAGATAGGAAGAATGCACAACAATATAATATATATAAAAATGACATATGTTATATTGTTGAGATGTTGCCTAACAACATATATATACCAATTAGTTGAGTTTAGAAGAAAAGTGAAGAAATTCGTGTTTGAAGACATACTTTTTCTACTTAGGATGAGTGTCACGTGGTCTCATCAAGACTGCAAGGGTTATATTGCTTCATGTATAACAACAGGTACTATCTTCATTTTTTAAAATTTTTTGTTGTAATGTGTAGATTTTCTTACCATTTTATCATGTTTGCAATTCTTAGGTAGTATATTTGGTTGTTGTATGGAAAACATATACAGGGTGATGCAAAATTCAAACCCATAGTATAAAAATTTTATTTGTTTTTCTAAAAATGAAGAAAGTGCGCCAATTAGCGAATGCGCTGTATGTAGTTCTGAACGGTACATGTCCTTATTCCTCGGTTGTCATTGGTCAGCCATATTGTTATGAGGCAATGAGACATATCATGGAATAAAATCGTTTATATAGTGTAAAATGAATAAAACAGTACCAAACATGATATGCACAAGATAACTTTCCTTCTACAGTAGGGGGCGCTGCTTGCAGTCAGAATATGAAGAGGGTACAGCTCTTCAATTTGAGCTTGATTTCATTAAAATATATTCAGAAGTTTCGGAGATATAGCCTTAAATATACAGTAGTTAGGAAGAATGCACAACAATATAATATATATAAAAATGACATATGTTATATTGTTGAGATGTTGCCTAACAACATATATATACCAATTAGTTGAGTTTAGAAGAAAAGTGAAGAAATTCGTGTTTGAAGACATACTTTTTCTACTTAGGATGAGTGTCACGTGGTCTCATCAAGACTGCAAGGGTTATATGGCTTCATGTATAACAACAGGTACTATCTTCATTTTTTAAAATTTTTTGTTGTAATGTGTAGATTTTCTTACCATTTTATCATGTTTGCAATTCTTAGGTAGTATATTTGGTTGTTGTATGGAAAACATATACAGGGTGATGCAAAATTCAAACCCATAGTATAAAAATTTTATTTGTTTTTCAAAAAATGAAGAAAGTGCGCCAATTAGCGAATGCGCTGTATGTAGTTCTGAACGGTACATGTCCTTATTCCTCGGTTGTCATTGGTCAGCCATATTGTTATGAGGCAATGAGACATATCATGGAATAAAATCGTTTATATAGTGTAAAATGAATAAAACAGTACCAAACATGATATGCACAAGATAACTTTCCTTCTACAGTAGGGGGCGCTGCTTGCAGTCAGAATATCAAGAGGGTACAGCTCTTCAATTTGAGCTTGATTTCATTAAAATATATTCAGAAGTTTCGGAGATATAGCCTTAAATATACAGTAGTTAGGAAGAATGCACAACAATATAATATATATAAAAATGACATATGTTATATTGTTGAGATGTTGCCTAACAACATATATATACCAATTAGTTGAGTTTAGAAGAAAAGTGAAGAAATTCGTGTTTGAAGACATACTTTTTCTACTTAGGATGAGTGTCACGTGGTCTCATCAAGACTGCAAGGGTTATATTGCTTCATGTATAACAACAGGTACTATCTTCATTTTTTAAAATTTTTTGTTGTAATGTGTAGATTTTCTTACCATTTTATCATGTTTGCAATTCTTAGGTAGTATATTTGGTTGTTGTATGGAAAACATATACAGGGTGATGCAAAATTCAAACCCATAGTATAAAAATTTTATTTGTTTTTCAAAAAATGAAGAAAGTGCGCCAATTAGCGAATGCGCTGTATGTAGTTCTGAACGGTACATGTCCTTATTCCTCGGTTGTCATTGGTCAGCCATATTGTTATGAGGCAATGAGACATATCATGGAATAAAATCGTTTATATAGTGTAAAATGAATAAAACAGTACCAAACATGATATGCACAAGATAACTTTCCTTCTACAGTAGGGGGCGCTGCTTGCAGTCAGTATATCAAGAGGGTACAGCTCTTCAATTTGAGCTTTATTTCATTAAAATATATTCAGAAGTTTCGGAGATATAGCCTTAAATATACAGTAGATAGGAAGAATGCACAACAATATAATATATATAAAAATGACATATGTTATATTGTTGAGATGTTGCCTAACAACATATATATACCAATTAGTTGAGTTTAGAAGAAAAGTGAAGAAATTCGTGTTTGAAGACATACTTTTTCTACTTAGGATGAGTGTCACGTGGTCTCATCAAGACTGCAAGGGTTATATTGCTTCATGTATAACAACAGGTACTATCTTCATTTTTTAAAATTTTTTGTTGTAATGTGTAGATTTTCTTACCATTTTATCATGTTTGCAATTCTTAGGTAGTATATTTGGTTGTTGTATGGAAAACATATACAGGGTGATGCAAAATTCAAACCCATAGTATAAAAATTTTATTTGTTTTTCTAAAAAATGAAGAAAGTGCGCCAATTAGCGAATGCGCTGTATGTAGTTCTGAACGGTACATGTCCTTATTCCTCGGTTGTCATTGGTCAGCCATATTGTTATGAGGCAATGAGACATATCATGGAATAAAATCGTTTATATAGTGTAAAATGAATAAAACAGTACCAAACATGATATGCACAAGATAACTTTCCTTCTACAGTAGGGGGCGCTGCTTGCAGTCAGAATATGAAGAGGGTACAGCTCTTCAATTTGAGCTTTATTTCATTAAAATATATTCAGAAGTTTCGGAGATATAGCCTTAAATATACAGTAGTTAGGAAGAATGCACAACAATATAATATATATAAAAATGACATATGTTATATTGTTGAGATGTTGCCTAACAACATATATATACCAATTAGTTGAGTTTAGAAGAAAAGTGAAGAAATTCGTGTTTGAAGACATACTTTTTCTACTTAGGATGAGTGTCACGTGGTCTCATCAAGACTGCAAGGGTTATATTGCTTCATGTATAACAACAGGTACTATCTTCATTTTTTAAAATTTTTTGTTGTAATGTGTAGATTTTCTTACCATTTTATCATGTTTGCAATTCTTAGGTAGTATATTTGGTTGTTGTATGGAAAACATATACAGGGTGATGCAAAATTCAAACCCATAGTATAAAAATTTTATTTGTTTTTCAAAAAATGAAGAAAGTGCGCCAATTAGCGAATGCGCTGTATGTAGTTCTGAACGGTACATGTCCTTATTCCTCGGTTGTCATTGGTCAGCCATATTGTTATGAGGCAATGAGACATATCATGGAATAAAATCGTTTATATAGTGTAAAATGAATAAAACAGTACCAAACATGATATGCACAAGATAACTTTCCTTCTACAGTAGGGGGCGCTGCTTGCAGTCAGTATATCAAGAGGGTACAGCTCTTCAATTTGAGCTTTATTTCATTAAAATATATTCAGAAGTTTCGGAGATATAGCCTTAAATATACAGTAGATAGGAAGAATGCACAACAATATAATATATATAAAAATGACATATGTTATATTGTTGAGATGTTGCCTAACAACATATATATACCAATTAGTTGAGTTTAGAAGAAAAGTGAAGAAATTCGTGTTTGAAGACATACTTTTTCTACTTAGGATGAGTGTCACGTGGTCTCATCAAGACTGCAAGGGTTATATTGCTTCATGTATAACAACAGGTACTATCTTCATTTTTTAAAATTTTTTGTTGTAATGTGTAGATTTTCTTACCATTTTATCATGTTTGCAATTCTTAGGTAGTATATTTGGTTGTTGTATGGAAAACATATACAGGGTGATGCAAAATTCAAACCCATAGTATAAAAATTTTATTTGTTTTTCTAAAAATGAAGAAAGTGCGCCAATTAGCGAATGCGCTGTATGTAGTTCTGAACGGTACATGTCCTTATTCCTCGGTTGTCATTGGTCAGCCATATTGTTATGAGGCAATGAGACATATCATGGAATAAAATCGTTTATATAGTGTAAAATGAATAAAACAGTACCAAACATGATATGCACAAGATAACTTTCCTTCTACAGTAGGGGGCGCTGCTTGCAGTCAGAATATGAAGAGGGTACAGCTCTTCAATTTGAGCTTTATTTCATTAAAATATATTCAGAAGTTTCGGAGATATAGCCTTAAATATACAGTAGTTAGGAAGAATGCACAACAATATAATATATATAAAAATGACATATGTTATATTGTTGAGATGTTGCCTAACAACATATATATACCAATTAGTTGAGTTTAGAAGAAAAGTGAAGAAATTCGTGTTTGAAGACATACTTTTTCTACTTAGGATGAGTGTCACGTGGTCTCATCAAGACTGCAAGGGTTATATTGCTTCATGTATAACAACAGGTACTATCTTCATTTTTTAAAATTTTTTGTTGTAATGTGTAGATTTTCTTACCATTTTATCATGTTTGCAATTCTTAGGTAGTATATTTGGTTGTTGTATGGAAAACATATACAGGGTGATGCAAAATTCAAACCCATAGTATAAAAATTTTATTTGTTTTTCTAAAAAATGAAGAAAGTGCGCCAATTAGCGAATGCGCTGTATGTAGTTCTGAACGGTACATGTCCTTATTCCTCGGTTGTCATTGGTCAGCCATATTGTTATGAGGCAATGAGACATATCATGGAATAAAATCGTTTATATAGTGTAAAATGAATAAAACAGTACCAAACATGATATGCACAAGATAACTTCCTTCTACAGTAGGGGGCGCTGCTTGCAGTCAGAATATGAAGAGGGTACAGCTCTTCAATTTGAGCTTTATTTCATTAAAATATATTCAGAAGTTTCGGAGATATAGCCTTAAATATACAGTAGTAGGAAGAATGCACAACAATATAATATATATAAAAATGACATATGTTATATTGTTGAGATGTTGCCTAACAACATATATATACCAATTAGTTGAGTTTAGAAGAAAAGTGAAGAAATTCGTGTTTGAAGACATACTTTTTCTACTTAGGATGAGTGTCACGTGGTCTCATCAAGACTGCAAGGGTTATATTGCTTCATGTATAACAACAGGTACTATCTTCATTTTTTAAAATTTTTTGTTGTAATGTGTAGATTTTCTTACCATTTTATCATGTTTGCAATTCTTAGGTAGTATATTTGGTTGTTGTATGGAAAACATATACAGGGTGATGCAAAATTCAAACCCATAGTATAAAAATTTTATTTGTTTTTCAAAAAATGAAGAAAGTGCGCCAATTAGCGAATGCGCTGTATGTAGTTCTGAACGGTACATGTCCTTATTCCTCGGTTGTCATTGGTCAGCCATATTGTTATGAGGCAATGAGACATATCATGGAATAAAATCGTTTATATAGTGTAAAATGAATAAAACAGTACCAAACATGATATGCACAAGATAACTTTCCTTCTACAGTAGGGGGCGCTGCTTGCAGTCAGTATATCAAGAGGGTACAGCTCTTCAATTTGAGCTTTATTTCATTAAAATATATTCAGAAGTTTCGGAGATATAGCCTTAAATATACAGTAGATAGGAAGAATGCACAACAATATAATATATATAAAAATGACATATGTTATATTGTTGAGATGTTGCCTAACAACATATATATACCAATTAGTTGAGTTTAGAAGAAAAGTGAAGAAATTCGTGTTTGAAGACATACTTTTTCTACTTAGGATGAGTGTCACGTGGTCTCATCAAGACTGCAAGGGTTATATTGCTTCATGTATAACAACAGGTACTATCTTCATTTTTTAAAATTTTTTGTTGTAATGTGTAGATTTTCTTACCATTTTATCATGTTTGCAATTCTTAGGTAGTATATTTGGTTGTTGTATGGAAAACATATACAGGGTGATGCAAAATTCAAACCCATAGTATAAAAATTTTATTTGTTTTTCTAAAAATGAAGAAAGTGCGCCAATTAGCGAATGCGCTGTATGTAGTTCTGAACGGTACATGTCCTTATTCCTCGGTTGTCATTGGTCAGCCATATTGTTATGAGGCAATGAGACATATCATGGAATAAAATCGTTTATATAGTGTAAAATGAATAAAACAGTACCAAACATGATATGCACAAGATAACTTTCCTTCTACAGTAGGGGGCGCTGCTTGCAGTCAGAATATGAAGAGGGTACAGCTCTTCAATTTGAGCTTTATTTCATTAAAATATATTCAGAAGTTTCGGAGATATAGCCTTAAATATACAGTAGTTAGGAAGAATGCACAACAATATAATATATATAAAAATGACATATGTTATATTGTTGAGATGTTGCCTAACAACATATATATACCAATTAGTTGAGTTTAGAAGAAAAGTGAAGAAATTCGTGTTTGAAGACATACTTTTCTACTTAGGATGAGTGTCACGTGGTCTCATCAAGACTGCAAGGGTTATATTGCTTCATGTATAACAACAGGTACTATCTTCATTTTTTAAAATTTTTTGTTGTAATGTGTAGATTTTCTTACCATTTTATCATGTTTGCAATTCTTAGGTAGTATATTTGGTTGTTGTATGGAAAACATATACAGGGTGATGCAAAATCAAACCCATAGTATAAAAATTTTATTTGTTTTTCAAAAAATGAAGAAAGTGCGCCAATTAGCGAATGCGCTGTATGTAGTTCTGAACGGTACATGTCCTTATTCCTCGGTTGTCATTGGTCAGCCATATTGTTATGAGGCAATGAGACATATCATGGAATAAAATCGTTTATATAGTGTAAAATGAATAAAACAGTACCAAACATGATATGCACAAGATAACTTTCCTTCTACAGTAGGGGGCGCTGCTTGCAGTCAGAATATGAAGAGGGTACAGCTCTTCAATTTGAGCTTTATTTCATTAAAATATATTCAGAAGTTTCGGAGATATAGCCTTAAATATACAGTAGTTAGGAAGAATGCACAACAATATAATATATATAAAAATGACATATGTTATATTGTTGAGATGTTGCCTAACAACATATATATACCAATTAGTTGAGTTTAGAAGAAAAGTGAAGAAATTCGTGTTTGAAGACATACTTTTTCTACTTAGGATGAGTGTCACGTGGTCTCATCAAGACTGCAAGGGTTATATTGCTTCATGTATAACAACAGGTACTATCTTCATTTTTTAAAATTTTTTGTTGTAATGTGTAGATTTTCTTACCATTTTATCATGTTTGCAATTCTTAGGTAGTATATTTGGTTGTTGTATGGAAAACATATACAGGGTGATGCAAAATTCAAACCCATAGTATAAAAATTTTATTTGTTTTTCAAAAAATGAAGAAAGTGCGCCAATTAGCGAATGCGCTGTATGTAGTTCTGAACGGTACATGTCCTTATTCCTCGGTTGTCATTGGTCAGCCATATTGTTATGAGGCAATGAGACATATCATGGAATAAAATCGTTTATATAGTGTAAAATGAATAAAACAGTACCAAACATGATATGCACAAGATAACTTTCCTTCTACAGTAGGGGGCGCTGCTTGCAGTCAGTATATCAAGAGGGTACAGCTCTTCAATTTGAGCTTTATTTCATTAAAATATATTCAGAAGTTTCGGAGATATAGCCTTAAATATACAGTAGATAGGAAGAATGCACAACAATATAATATATATAAAAATGACATATGTTATATTGTTGAGATGTTGCCTAACAACATATATATACCAATTAGTTGAGTTTAGAAGAAAAGTGAAGAAATTCGTGTTTGAAGACATACTTTTTCTACTTAGGATGAGTGTCACGTGGTCTCATCAAGACTGCAAGGGTTATATTGCTTCATGTATAACAACAGGTACTATCTTCATTTTTTAAAATTTTTTGTTGTAATGTGTAGATTTTCTTACCATTTTATCATGTTTGCAATTCTTAGGTAGTATATTTGGTTGTTGTATGGAAAACATATACAGGGTGATGCAAAATTCAAACCCATAGTATAAAAATTTTATTTGTTTTTCTAAAAATGAAGAAAGTGCGCCAATTAGCGAATGCGCTGTATGTAGTTCTGAACGGTACATGTCCTTATTCCTCGGTTGTCATTGGTCAGCCATATTGTTATGAGGCAATGAGACATATCATGGAATAAAATCGTTTATATAGTGTAAAATGAATAAAACAGTACCAAACATGATATGCACAAGATAACTTTCCTTCTACAGTAGGGGGCGCTGCTTGCAGTCAGAATATGAAGAGGGTACAGCTCTTCAATTTGAGCTTTATTTCATTAAAATATATTCAGAAGTTTCGGAGATATAGCCTTAAATATACAGTAGTTAGGAAGAATGCACAACAATATAATATATATAAAAATGACATATGTTATATTGTTGAGATGTTGCCTAACAACATATATATACCAATTAGTTGAGTTTAGAAGAAAAGTGAAGAAATTCGTGTTTGAAGACATACTTTTTCTACTTAGGATGAGTGTCACGTGGTCTCATCAAGACTGCAAGGGTTATATTGCTTCATGTATAACAACAGGTACTATCTTCATTTTTTAAAATTTTTTGTTGTAATGTGTAGATTTTCTTACCATTTTATCATGTTTGCAATTCTTAGGTAGTATATTTGGTTGTTGTATGGAAAACATATACAGGGTGATGCAAAATTCAAACCCATAGTATAAAAATTTTATTTGTTTTTCTAAAAATGAAGAAAGTGCGCCAATTAGCGAATGCGCTGTATGTAGTTCTGAACGGTACATGTCCTTATTCCTCGGTTGTCATTGGTCAGCCATATTGTTATGAGGCAATGAGACATATCATGGAATAAAATCGTTTATATAGTGTAAAATGAATAAAACAGTACCAAACATGATATGCACAAGATAACTTTCCTTCTACAGTAGGGGTGCTGCTTGCAGTCAGAATATGAAGAGGGTACAGCTCTTCAATTTGAGCTTTATTTCATTAAAATATATTCAGAAGTTTCGGAGATATAGCCTTAAATATACAGTAGTTAGGAAGAATGCACAACAATATAATATATATAAAAATGACATATGTTATATTGTTGAGATGTTGCCTAACAACATATATATACCAATTAGTTGAGTTTAGAAGAAAAGTGAAGAAATTCGTGTTTGAAGACATACTTTTTCTACTTAGGATGAGTGTCACGTGGTCTCATCAAGACTGCAAGGGTTATATTGCTTCATGTATAACAACAGGTACTATCTTCATTTTTTAAAATTTTTTGTTGTAATGTGTAGATTTTCTTACCATTTTATCATGTTTGCAATTCTTAGGTAGTATATTTGGTTGTTGTATGGAAAACATATACAGGGTGATGCAAAATTCAAACCCATAGTATAAAAATTTTATTTGTTTTTCAAAAAATGAAGAAAGTGCGCCAATTAGCGAATGCGCTGTATGTAGTTCTGAACGGTACATGTCCTTATTCCTCGGTTGTCATTGGTCAGCCATATTGTTATGAGGCAATGAGACATATCATGGAATAAAATCGTTTATATAGTGTAAAATGAATAAAACAGTACCAAACATGATATGCACAAGATAACTTTCCTTCTACAGTAGGGGGCGCTGCTTGCAGTCAGTATATCAAGAGGGTACAGCTCTTCAATTTGAGCTTTATTTCATTAAAATATATTCAGAAGTTTCGGAGATATAGCCTTAAATATACAGTAGATAGGAAGAATGCACAACAATATAATATATATAAAAATGACATATGTTATATTGTTGAGATGTTGCCTAACAACATATATATACCAATTAGTTGAGTTTAGAAGAAAAGTGAAGAAATTCGTGTTTGAAGACATACTTTTTCTACTTAGGATGAGTGTCACGTGGTCTCATCAAGACTGCAAGGGTTATATTGCTTCATGTATAACAACAGGTACTATCTTCATTTTTTAAAATTTTTTGTTGTAATGTGTAGATTTTCTTACCATTTTATCATGTTTGCAATTCTTAGGTAGTATATTTGGTTGTTGTATGGAAAACATATACAGGGTGATGCAAAATTCAAACCCATAGTATAAAAATTTTATTTGTTTTTCTAAAAATGAAGAAAGTGCGCCAATTAGCGAATGCGCTGTATGTAGTTCTGAACGGTACATGTCCTTATTCCTCGGTTGTCATTGGTCAGCCATATTGTTATGAGGCAATGAGACATATCATGGAATAAAATCGTTTATATAGTGTAAAATGAATAAAACAGTACCAAACATGATATGCACAAGATAACTTTCCTTCTACAGTAGGGGGCGCTGCTTGCAGTCAGAATATGAAGAGGGTACAGCTCTTCAATTTGAGCTTTATTTCATTAAAATATATTCAGAAGTTTCGGAGATATAGCCTTAAATATACAGTAGTTAGGAAGAATGCACAACAATATAATATATATAAAAATGACATATGTTATATTGTTGAGATGTTGCCTAACAACATATATATACCAATTAGTTGAGTTTAGAAGAAAAGTGAAGAAATTCGTGTTTGAAGACATACTTTTTCTACTTAGGATGAGTGTCACGTGGTCTCATCAAGACTGCAAGGGTTATATTGCTTCATGTATAACAACAGGTACTATCTTCATTTTTTAAAATTTTTTGTTGTAATGTGTAGATTTTCTTACCATTTTATCATGTTTGCAATTCTTAGGTAGTATATTTGGTTGTTGTATGGAAAACATATACAGGGTGATGCAAAATTCAAACCCATAGTATAAAAATTTTATTTGTTTTTCAAAAGATGAAGAAAGTGCGCCAATTAGCGAATGCGCTGTATGTAGTTCTGAACGGTACATTTCCTTATTCCTCGGTTGTCATTGGTCAGCCATATTGTTATGAGGCAATGAGACATATCATGGAATAAAATCGTTTATATAGTGTAAAATGAATAAAACAGTACCAAACATGATATGCACAAGATAACTTTCCTTCTACAGTAGGGGGCGCTGCTTGCAGTCAGAATATGAAGAGGGTACAGCTCTTCAATTTGAGCTTTATTTCATTAAAATATATTCAGAAGTTTCGGAGATATAGCCTTAAATATACAGTAGTTAGGAAGAATGCACAACAATATAATATATATAAAAATGACATATGTTATATTGTTGAGATGTTGCCTAACAACATATATATACCAATTAGTTGAGTTTAGAAGAAAAGTGAAGAAATTCGTGTTTGAAGACATACTTTTTCTACTTAGGATGAGTGTCACGTGGTCTCATCAAGACTGCAAGGGTTATATTGCTTCATGTATAACAACAGGTACTATCTTCATTTTTTAAAATTTTTTGTTGTAATGTGTAGATTTTCTTACCATTTTATCATGTTTGCAATTCTTAGGTAGTATATTTGGTTGTTGTATGGAAAACATATACAGGGTGATGCAAAATTCAAACCCATAGTATAAAAATTTTATTTGTTTTTCAAAAAATGAAGAAAGTGCGCCAATTAGCGAATGCGCTGTATGTAGTTCTGAACGGTACATGTCCTTATTCCTCGGTTGTCATTGGTCAGCCATATTGTTATGAGGCAATGAGACATATCATGGAATAAAATCGTTTATATAGTGTAAAATGAATAAAACAGTACCAAACATGATATGCACAAGATAACTTTCCTTCTACAGTAGGGGGCGCTGCTTGCAGTCAGTATATCAAGAGGGTACAGCTCTTCAATTTGAGCTTTATTTCATTAAAATATATTCAGAAGTTTCGGAGATATAGCCTTAAATATACAGTAGATAGGAAGAATGCACAACAATATAATATATATAAAAATGACATATGTTATATTGTTGAGATGTTGCCTAACAACATATATATACCAATTAGTTGAGTTTAGAAGAAAAGTGAAGAAATTCGTGTTTGAAGACATACTTTTTCTACTTAGGATGAGTGTCACGTGGTCTCATCAAGACTGCAAGGGTTATATTGCTTCATGTATAACAACAGGTACTATCTTCATTTTTTAAAATTTTTTGTTGTAATGTGTAGATTTTCTTACCATTTTATCATGTTTGCAATTCTTAGGTAGTATATTTGGTTGTTGTATGGAAAACATATACAGGGTGATGCAAAATTCAAACCCATAGTATAAAAATTTTATTTGTTTTTCTAAAAATGAAGAAAGTGCGCCAATTAGCGAATGCGCTGTATGTAGTTCTGAACGGTACATGTCCTTATTCCTCGGTTGTCATTGGTCAGCCATATTGTTATGAGGCAATGAGACATATCATGGAATAAAATCGTTTATATAGTGTAAAATGAATAAAACAGTACCAAACATGATATGCACAAGATAACTTTCCTTCTACAGTAGGGGGCGCTGCTTGCAGTCAGAATATGAAGAGGGTACAGCTCTTCAATTTGAGCTTTATTTCATTAAAATATATTCAGAAGTTTCGGAGATATAGCCTTAAATATACAGTAGTTAGGAAGAATGCACAACAATATAATATATATAAAAATGACATATGTTATATTGTTGAGATGTTGCCTAACAACATATATATACCAATTAGTTGAGTTTAGAAGAAAAGTGAAGAAATTCGTGTTTGAAGACATACTTTTTCTACTTAGGATGAGTGTCACGTGGTCTCATCAAGACTGCAAGGGTTATATTGCTTCATGTATAACAACAGGTACTATCTTCATTTTTTAAAATTTTTTGTTGTAATGTGTAGATTTTCTTACCATTTTATCATGTTTGCAATTCTTAGGTAGTATATTTGGTTGTTGTATGGAAAACATATACAGGGTGATGCAAAATTCAAACCCATAGTATAAAAATTTTATTTGTTTTTCAAAAAATGAAGAAAGTGCGCCAATTAGCGAATGCGCTGTATGTAGTTCTGAACGGTACATGTCCTTATTCCTCGGTTGTCATTGGTCAGCCATATTGTTATGAGGCAATGAGACATATCATGGAATAAAATCGTTTATATAGTGTAAAATGAATAAAACAGTACCAAACATGATATGCACAAGATAACTTTCCTTCTACAGTAGGGGGCGCTGCTTGCAGTCAGAATATCAAGAGGGTACAGCTCTTCAATTTGAGCTTTATTTCATTAAAATATATTCAGAAGTTTCGGAGATATAGCCTTAAATATACAGTAGTTAGGAAGAATGCACAACAATATAATATATATAAAAATGACATATGTTATATTGTTGAGATGTTGCCTAACAACATATATATACCAATTAGTTGAGTTTAGAAGAAAAGTGAAGAAATTCGTGTTTGAAGACATACTTTTTCTACTTAGGATGAGTGTCACGTGGTCTCATCAAGACTGCAAGGGTTATATTGCTTCATGTATAACAACAGGTACTATCTTCATTTTTTAAAATTTTTTGTTGTAATGTGTAGATTTTCTTACCATTTTATCATGTTTGCAATTCTTAGGTAGTATATTTGGTTGTTGTATGGAAAACATATACAGGGTGATGCAAAATTCAAACCCATAGTATAAAAATTTTATTTGTTTTTCTAAAAATGAAGAAAGTGCGCCAATTAGCGAATGCGCTGTATGTAGTTCTGAACGGTACATGTCCTTATTCCTCGGTTGTCATTGGTCAGCCATATTGTTATGAGGCAATGAGACATATCATGGAATAAAATCGTTTATATAGTGTAAAATGAATAAAACAGTACCAAACATGATATGCACAAGATAACTTTCCTTCTACAGTAGGGGGCGCTGCTTGCAGTCAGAATATGAAGAGGGTACAGCTCTTCAATTTGAGCTTTATTTCATTAAAATATATTCAGAAGTTTCGGAGATATAGCCTTAAATATACAGTAGTTAGGAAGAATGCACAACAATATAATATATATAAAAATGACATATGTTATATTGTTGAGATGTTGCCTAACAACATATATATACCAATTAGTTGAGTTTAGAAGAAAAGTGAAGAAATTCGTGTTTGAAGACATACTTTTTCTACTTAGGATGAGTGTCACGTGGTCTCATCAAGACTGCAAGGGTTATATTGCTTCATGTATAACAACAGGTACTATCTTCATTTTTTAAAATTTTTTGTTGTAATGTGTAGATTTTCTTACCATTTTATCATGTTTGCAATTCTTAGGTAGTATATTTGGTTGTTGTATGGAAAACATATACAGGGTGATGCAAAATTCAAACCCATAGTATAAAAATTTTATTTGTTTTTCAAAAAATGAAGAAAGTGCGCCAATTAGCGAATGCGCTGTATGTAGTTCTGAACGGTACATGTCCTTATTCCTCGGTTGTCATTGGTCAGCCATATTGTTATGAGGCAATGAGACATATCATGGAATAAAATCGTTTATATAGTGTAAAATGAATAAAACAGTACCAAACATGATATGCACAAGATAACTTTCCTTCTACAGTAGGGGGCGCTGCTTGCAGTCAGTATATCAAGAGGGTACAGCTCTTCAATTTGAGCTTTATTTCATTAAAATATATTCAGAAGTTTCGGAGATATAGCCTTAAATATACAGTAGATAGGAAGAATGCACAACAATATAATATATATAAAAATGACATATGTTATATTGTTGAGATGTTGCCTAACAACATATATATACCAATTAGTTGAGTTTAGAAGAAAAGTGAAGAAATTCGTGTTTGAAGACATACTTTTTCTACTTAGGATGAGTGTCACGTGGTCTCATCAAGACTGCAAGGGTTATATTGCTTCATGTATAACAACAGGTACTATCTTCATTTTTTAAAATTTTTTGTTGTAATGTGTAGATTTTCTTACCATTTTATCATGTTTGCAATTCTTAGGTAGTATATTTGGTTGTTGTATGGAAAACATATACAGGGTGATGCAAAATTCAAACCCATAGTATAAAAATTTTATTTGTTTTTCTAAAAATGAAGAAAGTGCGCCAATTAGCGAATGCGCTGTATGTAGTTCTGAACGGTACATGTCCTTATTCCTCGGTTGTCATTGGTCAGCCATATTGTTATGAGGCAATGAGACATATCATGGAATAAAATCGTTTATATAGTGTAAAATGAATAAAACAGTACCAAACATGATATGCACAAGATAACTTTCCTTCTACAGTAGGGGGCGCTGCTTGCAGTCAGAATATGAAGAGGGTACAGCTCTTCAATTTGAGCTTTATTTCATTAAAATATATTCAGAAGTTTCGGAGATATAGCCTTAAATATACAGTAGTTAGGAAGAATGCACAACAATATAATATATATAAAAATGACATATGTTATATTGTTGAGATGTTGCCTAACAACATATATATACCAATTAGTTGAGTTTAGAAGAAAAGTGAAGAAATTCGTGTTTGAAGACATACTTTTTCTACTTAGGATGAGTGTCACGTGGTCTCATCAAGACTGCAAGGGTTATATTGCTTCATGTATAACAACAGGTACTATCTTCATTTTTTAAAATTTTTTGTTGTAATGTGTAGATTTTCTTACCATTTTATCATGTTTGCAATTCTTAGGTAGTATATTTGGTTGTTGTATGGAAAACATATACAGGGTGATGCAAAATTCAAACCCATAGTATAAAAATTTTATTTGTTTTTCAAAAAATGAAGAAAGTGCGCCAATTAGCGAATGCGCTGTATGTAGTTCTGAACGGTACATGTCCTTATTCCTCGGTTGTCATTGGTCAGCCATATTGTTATGAGGCAATGAGACATATCATGGAATAAAATCGTTTATATAGTGTAAAATGAATAAAACAGTACCAAACATGATATGCACAAGATAACTTTCCTTCTACAGTAGGGGGCGCTGCTTGCAGTCAGAATATGAAGAGGGTACAGCTCTTCAATTTGAGCTTTATTTCATTAAAATATATTCAGAAGTTTCGGAGATATAGCCTTAAATATACAGTAGTTAGGAAGAATGCACAACAATATAATATATATAAAAATGACATATGTTATATTGTTGAGATGTTGCCTAACAACATATATATACCAATTAGTTGAGTTTAGAAGAAAAGTGAAGAAATTCGTGTTTGAAGACATACTTTTTCTACTTAGGATGAGTGTCACGTGGTCTCATCAAGACTGCAAGGGTTATATTGCTTCATGTATAACAACAGGTACTATCTTCATTTTTTAAAATTTTTTGTTGTAATGTGTAGATTTTCTTACCATTTTATCATGTTTGCAATTCTTAGGTAGTATATTTGGTTGTTGTATGGAAAACATATACAGGGTGATGCAAAATTCAAACCCATAGTATAAAAATTTTATTTGTTTTTCAAAAAATGAAGAAAGTGCGCCAATTAGCGAATGCGCTGTATGTAGTTCTGAACGGTACATGTCCTTATTCCTCGGTTGTCATTGGTCAGCCATATTGTTATGAGGCAATGAGACATATCATGGAATAAAATCGTTTATATAGTGTAAAATGAATAAAACAGTACCAAACATGATATGCACAAGATAACTTTCCTTCTACAGTAGGGGGCGCTGCTTGCAGTCAGTATATCAAGAGGGTACAGCTCTTCAATTTGAGCTTTATTTCATTAAAATATATTCAGAAGTTTCGGAGATATAGCCTTAAATATACAGTAGATAGGAAGAATGCACAACAATATAATATATATAAAAATGACATATGTTATATTGTTGAGATGTTGCCTAACAACATATATATACCAATTAGTTGAGTTTAGAAGAAAAGTGAAGAAATTCGTGTTTGAAGACATACTTTTTCTACTTAGGATGAGTGTCACGTGGTCTCATCAAGACTGCAAGGGTTATATTGCTTCATGTATAACAACAGGTACTATCTTCATTTTTTAAAATTTTTTGTTGTAATGTGTAGATTTTCTTACCATTTTATCATGTTTGCAATTCTTAGGTAGTATATTTGGTTGTTGTATGGAAAACATATACAGGGTGATGCAAAATTCAAACCCATAGTATAAAAATTTTATTTGTTTTTCTAAAAATGAAGAAAGTGCGCCAAT
This sequence comes from Thermobia domestica, assembly GCF_964235325.1. Classification (NCBI taxonomy): domain Eukaryota; kingdom Metazoa; phylum Arthropoda; class Insecta; order Zygentoma; family Lepismatidae; genus Thermobia; species Thermobia domestica. Next base: position 36,592 of record NW_027656556.1, read on the forward strand.
TAGCGAATGCGCTGTATGTAGTTCTGAACGGTACATGTCCTTATTCCTCGGTTGTCATTGGTCAGCCATATTGTTATGAGGCAATGAGACATATCATGGAATAAAATCGTTTATATAGTGTAAAATGAATAAAACAGTACCAAACATGATATGCACAAGATAACTTTCCTTCTACAGTAGGGGGCGCTGCTTGCAGTCAGAATATGAAGAGGGTACAGCTCTTCAATTTGAGCTTTATTTCATTAAAATATATTCAGAAGTTTCGGAGATATAGCCTTAAATATACAGTAGTTAGGAAGAATGCACAACAATATAATATATATAAAAATGACATATGTTATATTGTTGAGATGTTGCCTAACAACATATATATACCAATTAGTTGAGTTTAGAAGAAAAGTGAAGAAATTCGTGTTTGAAGACATACTTTTTCTACTTAGGATGAGTGTCACGTGGTCTCATCAAGACTGCAAGGGTTATATTGCTTCATGTATAACAACAGGTACTATCTTCATTTTTTAAAATTTTTTGTTGTAATGTGTAGATTTTCTTACCATTTTATCATGTTTGCAATTCTTAGGTAGTATATTTGGTTGTTGTATGGAAAACATATACAGGGTGATGCAAAATTCAAACCCATAGTATAAAAATTTTATTTGTTTTTCAAAAAATGAAGAAAGTGCGCCAATTAGCGAATGCGCTGTATGTAGTTCTGAACGGTACATGTCCTTATTCCTCGGTTGTCATTGGTCAGCCATATTGTTATGAGGCAATGAGACATATCATGGAATAAAATCGTTTATATAGTGTAAAATGAATAAAACAGTACCAAACATGATATGCACAAGATAACTTTCCTTCTACAGTAGGGGGCGCTGCTTGCAGTCAGAATATCAAGAGGGTACAGCTCTTCAATTTGAGCTTTATTTCATTAAAATATATTCAGAAGTTTCGGAGATATAGCCTTAAATATACAGTAGTTAGGAAGAATGCACAACAATATAATATATATAAAAATGACATATGTTATATTGTTGAGATGTTGCCTAACAACATATATATACCAATTAGTTGAGTTTAGAAGAAAAGTGAAGAAATTCGTGTTTGAAGACATACTTTTTCTACTTAGGATGAGTGTCACGTGGTCTCATCAAGACTGCAAGGGTTATATTGCTTCATGTATAACAACAGGTACTATCTTCATTTTTTAAAATTTTTTGTTGTAATGTGTAGATTTTCTTACTATTTTATCATGTTTGCAATTCTTAGGTAGTATATTTGGTTGTTGTATGGAAAACATATACAGGGTGATGCAAAATTCAAACCCATAGTATAAAAATTTTATTTGTTTTTCAAAAAATGAAGAAAGTGCGCCAATTAGCGAATGCGCTGTATGTAGTTCTGAACGGTACATGTCCTTATTCCTCGGTTGTCATTGGTCAGCCATATTGTTATGAGGCAATGAGACATATCATGGAATAAAATCGTTTATATAGTGTAAAATGAATAAAACAGTACCAAACATGATATGCACAAGATAACTTTCCTTCTACAGTAGGGGGCGCTGCTTGCAGTCAGAATATGAAGAGGGTACAGCTCTTCAATTTGAGCTTTATTTCATTAAAATATATTCAGAAGTTTCGGAGATATAGCCTTAAATATACAGTAGTTAGGAAGAATGCACAACAATATAATATATATAAAAATGACATATGTTATATTGTTGAGATGTTGCCTAACAACATATATATACCAATTAGTTGAGTTTAGAAGAAAAGTGAAGAAATTCGTGTTTGAAGACATACTTTTTCTACTTAGGATGAGTGTCACGTGGTCTCATCAAGACTGCAAGGGTTATATTGCTTCATGTATAACAACAGGTACTATCTTCATTTTTTAAAATTTTTTGTTGTAATGTGTAGATTTTCTTACCATTTTATCATGTTTGCAATTCTTAGGTAGTATATTTGGTTGTTGTATGGAAAACATATACAGGGTGATGCAAAATTCAAACCCATAGTATAAAAATTTTATTTGTTTTTCAAAAAATGAAGAAAGTGCGCCAATTAGCGAATGCGCTGTATGTAGTTCTGAACGGTACATGTCCTTATTCCTCGGTTGTCATTGGTCAGCCATATTGTTATGAGGCAATGAGACATATCATGGAATAAAATCGTTTATATAGTGTAAAATGAATAAAACAGTACCAAACATGATATGCACAAGATAACTTTCCTTCTACAGTAGGGGGCGCTGCTTGCAGTCAGTATATCAAGAGGGTACAGCTCTTCAATTTGAGCTTTATTTCATTAAAATATATTCAGAAGTTTCGGAGATATAGCCTTAAATATACAGTAGATAGGAAGAATGCACAACAATATAATATATATAAAAATGACATATGTTATATTGTTGAGATGTTGCCTAACAACATATATATACCAATTAGTTGAGTTTAGAAGAAAAGTGAAGAAATTCGTGTTTGAAGACATACTTTTTCTACTTAGGATGAGTGTCACGTGGTCTCATCAAGACTGCAAGGGTTATATTGCTTCATGTATAACAACAGGTACTATCTTCATTTTTTATAATTTTTTGTTGTAATGTGTAGATTTTCTTACCATTTTATCATGTTTGCAATTCTTAGGTAGTATATTTGGTTGTTGTATGGAAAACATATACAGGGTGATGCAAAATTCAAACCCATAGTATAAAAATTTTATTTGTTTTTCTAAAAATGAAGAAAGTGCGCCAATTAGCGAATGCGCTGTATGTAGTTCTGAACGGTACATGTCCTTATTCCTCGGTTGTCATTGGTCAGCCATATTGTTATGAGGCAATGAGACATATCATGGAATAAAATCGTTTATATAGTGTAAAATGAATAAAACAGTACCAAACATGATATGCACAAGATAACTTTCCTTCTACAGTAGGGGGCGCTGCTTGCAGTCAGAATATGAAGAGGGTACAGCTCTTCAATTTGAGCTTTATTTCATTAAAATATATTCAGAAGTTTCGGAGATATAGCCTTAAATATACAGTAGTTAGGAAGAATGCACAACAATATAATATATATAAAAATGACATATGTTATATTGTTGAGATGTTGCCTAACAACATATATATACCAATTAGTTGAGTTTAGAAGAAAAGTGAAGAAATTCGTGTTTGAAGACATACTTTTTCTACTTAGGATGAGTGTCACGTGGTCTCATCAAGACTGCAAGGGTTATATTGCTTCATGTATAACAACAGGTACTATCTTCATTTTTTAAAATTTTTTGTTGTAATGTGTAGATTTTCTTACCATTTTATCATGTTTGCAATTCTTAGGTAGTATATTTGGTTGTTGTATGGAAAACATATACAGGGTGATGCAAAATTCAAACCCATAGTATAAAAATTTTATTTGTTTTTCAAAAAATGAAGAAAGTGCGCCAATTAGCGAATGCGCTGTATGTAGTTCTGAACGGTACATGTCCTTATTCCTCGGTTGTCATTGGTCAGCCATATTGTTATGAGGCAATGAGACATATCATGGAATAAAATCGTTTATATAGTGTAAAATGAATAAAACAGTACCAAACATGATATGCACAAGATAACTTTCCTTCTACAGTAGGGGGCGCTGCTTGCAGTCAGAATATCAAGAGGGTACAGCTCTTCAATTTGAGCTTTATTTCATTAAAATATATTCAGAAGTTTCGGAGATATAGCCTTAAATATACAGTAGTTAGGAAGAATGCACAACAATATAATATATATAAAAATGACATATGTTATATTGTTGAGATGTTGCCTAACAACATATATATACCAATTAGTTGAGTTTAGATGAAAAGTGAAGAAATTCGTGTTTGAAGACATACTTTTTCTACTTAGGATGAGTGTCACGTGGTCTCATCAAGACTGCAAGGGTTATATTGCTTCATGTATAACAACAGGTACTATCTTCATTTTTTAAAATTTTTTGTTGTAATGTGTAGATTTTCTTACCATTTTATCATGTTTGCAATTCTTAGGTAGTATATTTGGTTGTTGTATGGAAAACATATACAGGGTGATGCAAAATTCAAACCCATAGTATAAAAATTTTATTTGTTTTTCAAAAAATGAAGAAAGTGCGCCAATTAGCGAATGCGCTGTATGTAGTTCTGAACGGTACATGTCCTTATTCCTCGGTTGTCATTGGTCAGCCATATTGTTATGAGGCAATGAGACATATCATGGAATAAAATCGTTTATATAGTGTAAAATGAATAAAACAGTACCAAACATGATATGCACAAGATAACTTTCCTTCTACAGTAGGGGGCGCTGCTTGCAGTCAGTATATCAAGAGGGTACAGCTCTTCAATTTGAGCTTTATTTCATTAAAATATATTCAGAAGTTTCGGAGATATAGCCTTAAATATACAGTAGATAGGAAGAATGCACAACAATATAATATATATAAAAATGACATATGTTATATTGTTGAGATGTTGCCTAACAACATATATATACCAATTAGTTGAGTTTAGAAGAAAAGTGAAGAAATTCGTGTTTGAAGACATACTTTTTCTACTTAGGATGAGTGTCACGTGGTCTCATCAAGACTGCAAGGGTTATATTGCTTCATGTATAACAACAGGTACTATCTTCATTTTTTAAAATTTTTTGTTGTAATGTGTAGATTTTCTTACCATTTTATCATGTTTGCAATTCTTAGGTAGTATATTTGGTTGTTGTATGGAAAACATATACAGGGTGATGCAAAATTCAAACCCATAGTATAAAAATTTTATTTGTTTTTCTAAAAATGAAGAAAGTGCGCCAATTAGCGAATGCGCTGTATGTAGTTCTGAACGGTACATGTCCTTATTCCTCGGTTGTCATTGGTCAGCCATATTGTTATGAGGCAATGAGACATATCATGGAATAAAATCGTTTATATAGTGTAAAATGAATAAAACAGTACCAAACATGATATGCACAAGATAACTTTCCTTCTACAGTAGGGGGCGCTGCTTGCAGTCAGAATATGAAGAGGGTACAGCTGTTCAATTTGAGCTTTATTTCATTAAAATATATTCAGAAGTTTCGGAGATATAGCCTTAAATATACAGTAGTTAGGAAGAATGCACAACAATATAATATATATAAAAATGACATATGTTATATTGTTGAGATGTTGCCTAACAACATATATATACCAATTAGTTGAGTTTAGAAGAAAAGTGAAGAAATTCGTGTTTGAAGACATACTTTTTCTACTTAGGATGAGTGTCACGTGGTCTCATCAAGACTGCAAGGGTTATATTGCTTCATGTATAACAACAGGTACTATCTTCATTTTTTAAAATTTTTTGTTGTAATGTGTAGATTTTCTTACCATTTTATCATGTTTGCAATTCTTAGGTAGTATATTTGGTTGTTGTATGGAAAACATATACAGGGTGATGCAAAATTCAAACCCATAGTATAAAAATTTTATTTGTTTTTCAAAAAATGAAGAAAGTGCGCCAATTAGCGAATGCGCTGTATGTAGTTCTGAACGGTACATGTCCTTATTCCTCGGTTGTCATTGGTCAGCCATATTGTTATGAGGCAATGAGACATATCATGGAATAAAATCGTTTATATAGTGTAAAATGAATAAAACAGTACCAAACATGATATGCACAAGATAACTTTCCTTCTACAGTAGGGGGCGCTGCTTGCAGTCAGAATATGAAGAGGGTACAGCTCTTCAATTTGAGCTTTATTTCATTAAAATATATTCAGAAGTTTCGGAGATATAGCCTTAAATATACAGTAGTTAGGAAGAATGCACAACAATATAATATATATAAAAATGACATATGTTATATTGTTGAGATGTTGCCTAACAACATATATATACCAATTAGTTGAGTTTAGAAGAAAAGTGAAGAAATTCGTGTTTGAAGACATACTTTTTCTACTTAGGATGAGTGTCACGTGGTCTCATCAAGACTGCAAGGGTTATATTGCTTCATGTATAACAACAGGTACTATCTTCATTTTTTAAAATTTTTTGTTGTAATGTGTAGATTTTCTTACCATTTTATCATGTTTGCAATTCTTAGGTAGTATATTTGGTTGTTGTATGGAAAACATATACAGGGTGATGCAAAATTCAAACCCATAGTATAAAAATTTTATTTGTTTTTCAAAAAATGAAGAAAGTGCGCCAATTAGCGAATGCGCTGTATGTAGTTCTGAACGGTACATGTCCTTATTCCTCGGTTGTCATTGGTCAGCCATATTGTTATGAGGCAATGAGACATATCATGGAATAAAATCGTTTATATAGTGTAAAATGAATAAAACAGTACCAAACATGATATGCACAAGATAACTTTCCTTCTACAGTAGGGGGCGCTGCTTGCAGTCAGAATATGAAGAGGGTACAGCTCTTCAATTTGAGCTTTATTTCATTAAAATATATTCAGAAGTTTCGGAGATATAGCCTTAAATATACAGTAGTTAGGAAGAATGCACAACAATATAATATATATAAAAATGACATATGTTATATTGTTGAGATGTTGCCTAACAACATATATATACCAATTAGTTGAGTTTAGAAGAAAAGTGAAGAAATTCGTGTTTGAAGACATACTTTTTCTACTTAGGATGAGTGTCACGTGGTCTCATCAAGACTGCAAGGGTTATATTGCTTCATGTATAACAACAGGTACTATCTTCATTTTTTAAAATTTTTTGTTGTAATGTGTAGATTTTCTTACCATTTTATCATGTTTGCAATTCTTAGGTAGTATATTTGGTTGTTGTATGGAAAACATATACAGGGTGATGCAAAATTCAAACCCATAGTATAAAAATTTTATTTGTTTTTCAAAAAATGAAGAAAGTGCGCCAATTAGCGAATGCGCTGTATGTAGTTCTGAACGGTACATGTCCTTATTCCTCGGTTGTCATTGGTCAGCCATATTGTTATGAGGCAATGAGACATATCATGGAATAAAATCGTTTATATAGTGTAAAATGAATAAAACAGTACCAAACATGATATGCACAAGATAACTTTCCTTCTACAGTAGGGGGCGCTGCTTGCAGTCAGAATATGAAGAGGGTACAGCTCTTCAATTTGAGCTTTATTTCATTAAAATATATTCAGAAGTTTCGGAGATATAGCCTTAAATATACAGTAGTTAGGAAGAATGCACAACAATATAATATATATAAAAATGACATATGTTATATTGTTGAGATGTTGCCTAACAACATATATATACCAATTAGTTGAGTTTAGAAGAAAAGTGAAGAAATTCGTGTTTGAAGACATACTTTTTCTACTTAGGATGAGTGTCACGTGGTCTCATCAAGACTGCAAGGGTTATATTGCTTCATGTATAACAACAGGTACTATCTTCATTTTTTAAAATTTTTTGTTGTAATGTGTAGATTTTCTTACCATTTTATCATGTTTGCAATTCTTAGGTAGTATATTTGGTTGTTGTATGGAAAACATATACAGGGTGATGCAAAATTCAAACCCATAGTATAAAAATTTTATTTGTTTTTCAAAAAATGAAGAAAGTGCGCCAATTAGCGAATGCGCTGTATGTAGTTCTGAACGGTACATGTCCTTATTCCTCGGTTGTCATTGGTCAGCCATATTGTTATGAGGCAATGAGACATATCATGGAATAAAATCGTTTATATAGTGTAAAATGAATAAAACAGTACCAAACATGATATGCACAAGATAACTTTCCTTCTACAGTAGGGGGCGCTGCTTGCAGTCAGTATATCAAGAGGGTACAGCTCTTCAATTTGAGCTTTATTTCATTAAAATATATTCAGAAGTTTCGGAGATATAGCCTTAAATATACAGTAGATAGGAAGAATGCACAACAATATAATATATATAAAAATGACATATGTTATATTGTTGAGATGTTGCCTAACAACATATATATACCAATTAGTTGAGTTTAGAAGAAAAGTGAAGAAATTCGTGTTTGAAGACATACTTTTTCTACTTAGGATGAGTGTCACGTGGTCTCATCAAGACTGCAAGGGTTATATTGCTTCATGTATAACAACAGGTACTATCTTCATTTTTTAAAATTTTTTGTTGTAATGTGTAGATTTTCTTACCATTTTATCATGTTTGCAATTCTTAGGTAGTATATTTGGTTGTTGTATGGAAAACATATACAGGGTGATGCAAAATTCAAACCCATAGTATAAAAATTTTATTTGTTTTTCAAAAAATGAAGAAAGTGCGCCAATTAGCGAATGCGCTGTATGTAGTTCTGAACGGTACATGTCCTTATTCCTCGGTTGTCATTGGTCAGCCATATTGTTATGAGGCAATGAGACATATCATGGAATAAAATCGTTTATATAGTGTAAAATGAATAAAACAGTACCAAACATGATATGCACAAGATAACTTTCCTTCTACAGTAGGGGGCGCTGCTTGCAGTCAGAATATGAAGAGGGTACAGCTCTTCAATTTGAGCTTGATTTCATTAAAATATATTCAGAAGTTTCGGAGATATAGCCTTAAATATACAGTAGTTAGGAAGAATGCACAACAATATAATATATATAAAAATGACATATGTTATATTGTTGAGATGTTGCCTAACAACATATATATACCAATTAGTTGAGTTTAGAAGAAAAGTGAAGAAATTCGTGTTTGAAGACATACTTTTTCTACTTAGGATGAGTGTCACGTGGTCTCATCAAGACTGCAAGGGTTATATTGCTTCATGTATAACAACAGGTACTATCTTCATTTTTTAAAATTTTTTGTTGTAATGTGTAGATTTTCTTACCATTTTATCATGTTTGCAATTCTTAGGTAGTATATTTGGTTGTTGTATGGAAAACATATACAGGGTGATGCAAAATTCAAACCCATAGTATAAAAATTTTATTTGTTTTTCAAAAAATGAAGAAAGTGCGCCAATTAGCGAATGCGCTGTATGTAGTTCTGAACGGTACATGTCCTTATTCCTCGGTTGTCATTGGTCAGCCATATTGTTATGAGGCAATGAGACATATCATGGAATAAAATCGTTTATATAGTGTAAAATGAATAAAACAGTACCATAACATGATATGCACAAGATAACTTTCCTTCTACAGTAGGGGGCGCTGCTTGCAGTCAGAATATGAAGAGGGTACAGCTCTTCAATTTGAGCTTTATTTCATTAAAATATATTCAGAAGTTTCGGAGATATAGCCTTAAATATACAGTAGTTAGGAAGAATGCACAACAATATAATATATATAAAAATGACATATGTTATATTGTTGAGATGTTGCCTAACAACATATATATACCAATTAGTTGAGTTTAGAAGAAAAGTGAAGAAATTCGTGTTTGAAGACATACTTTTTCTACTTAGGATGAGTGTCACGTGGTCTCATCAAGACTGCAAGGGTTATATTGCTTCATGTATAACAACAGGTACTATCTTCATTTTTTAAAATTTTTTGTTGTAATGTGTAGATTTTCTTACCATTTTATCATGTTTGCAATTCTTAGGTAGTATATTTGGTTGTTGTATGGAAAACATATACAGGGTGATGCAAAATTCAAACCCATAGTATAAAAATTTTATTTGTTTTTCAAAAAATGAAGAAAGTGCGCCAATTAGCGAATGCGCTGTATGTAGTTCTGAACGGTACATGTCCTTATTCCTCGGTTGTCATTGGTCAGCCATATTGTTATGAGGCAATGAGACATATCATGGAATAAAATCGTTTATATAGTGTAAAATGAATAAAACAGTACCATAACATGATATGCACAAGATAACTTTCCTTCTACAGTAGGGGGCGCTGCTTGCAGTCAGAATATGAAGAGGGTACAGCTCTTCAATTTGAGCTTTATTTCATTAAAATATATTCAGAAGTTTCGGAGATATAGCCTTAAATATACAGTAGTTAGGAAGAATGCACAACAATATAATATATATAAAAATGACATATGTTATATTGTTGAGATGTTGCCTAACAACATATATATACCAATTAGTTGAGTTTAGAAGAAAAGTGAAGAAATTCGTGTTTGAAGACATACTTTTTCTACTTAGGATGAGTGTCACGTGGTCTCATCAAGACTGCAAGGGTTATATTGCTTCATGTATAACAACAGGTACTATCTTCATTTTTTAAAATTTTTTGTTGTAATGTGTAGATTTTCTTACCATTTTATCATGTTTGCAATTCTTAGGTAGTATATTTGGTTGTTGTATGGAAAACATATACAGGGTGATGCAAAATTCAAACCCATAGTATAAAAATTTTATTTGTTTTTCAAAAAATGAAGAAAGTGCGCCAATTAGCGAATGCGCTGTATGTAGTTCTGAACGGTACATGTCCTTATTCCTCGGTTGTCATTGGTCAGCCATATTGTTATGAGGCAATGAGACATATCATGGAATAAAATCGTTTATATAGTGTAAAATGAATAAAACAGTACCAAACATGATATGCACAAGATAACTTTCCTTCTACAGTAGGGGGCGCTGCTTGCAGTCAGAATATGAAGAGGGTACAGCTCTTCAATTTGAGCTTTATTTCATTAAAATATATTCAGAAGTTTCGGAGATATAGCCTTAAATATACAGTAGTTAGGAAGAATGCACAACAATATAATATATATAAAAATGACATATGTTATATTGTTGAGATGTTGCCTAACAACATATATATACCAATTAGTTGAGTTTAGAAGAAAAGTGAAGAAATTCGTGTTTGAAGACATACTTTTTCTACTTAGGATGAGTGTCACGTGGTCTCATCAAGACTGCAAGGGTTATATTGCTTCATGTATAACAACAGGTACTATCTTCATTTTTTAAAATTTTTTGTTGTAATGTGTAGATTTTCTTACCATTTTATCATGTTTGCAATTCTTAGGTAGTATATTTGGTTGTTGTATGGAAAACATATACAGGGTGATGCAAAATTCAAACCCATAGTATAAAAATTTTATTTGTTTTTCAAAAAATGAAGAAAGTGCGCCAATTAGCGAATGCGCTGTATGTAGTTCTGAACGGTACATGTCCTTATTCCTCGGTTGTCATTGGTCAGCCATATTGTTATGAGGCAATGAGACATATCATGGAATAAAATCGTTTATATAGTGTAAAATGAATAAAACAGTACCAAACATGATATGCACAAGATAACTTTCCTTCTACAGTAGGGGGCGCTGCTTGCAGTCAGTATATCAAGAGGGTACAGCTCTTCAATTTGAGCTTTATTTCATTAAAATATATTCAGAAGTTTCGGAGATATAGCCTTAAATATACAGTAGATAGGAAGAATGCACAACAATATAATATATATAAAAATGACATATGTTATATTGTTGAGATGTTGCCTAACAACATATATATACCAATTAGTTGAGTTTAGAAGAAAAGTGAAGAAATTCGTGTTTGAAGACATACTTTTTCTACTTAGGATGAGTGTCACGTGGTCTCATCAAGACTGCAAGGGTTATATTGCTTCATGTATAACAACAGGTACTATCTTCATTTTTTAAAATTTTTTGTTGTAATGTGTAGATTTTCTTACCATTTTATCATGTTTGCAATTCTTAGGTAGTATATTTGGTTGTTGTATGGAAAACATATACAGGGTGATGCAAAATTCAAACCCATAGTATAAAAATTTTATTTGTTTTTCAAAAAATGAAGAAAGTGCGCCAATTAGCGAATGCGCTGTATGTAGTTCTGAACGGTACATGTCCTTATTCCTCGGTTGTCATTGGTCAGCCATATTGTTATGAGGCAATGAGACATATCATGGAATAAAATCGTTTATATAGTGTAAAATGAATAAAACAGTACCAAACATGATATGCACAAGATAACTTTCCTTCTACAGTAGGGGGCGCTGCTTGCAGTCAGAATATGAAGAGGGTACAGCTCTTCAATTTGAGCTTGATTTCATTAAAATATATTCAGAAGTTTCGGAGATATAGCCTTAAATATACAGTAGTTAGGAAGAATGCACAACAATATAATATATATAAAAATGACATATGTTATATTGTTGAGATGTTGCCTAACAACATATATATACCAATTAGTTGAGTTTAGAAGAAAAGTGAAGAAATTCGTGTTTGAAGACATACTTTTTCTACTTAGGATGAGTGTCACGTGGTCTCATCAAGACTGCAAGGGTTATATTGCTTCATGTATAACAACAGGTACTATCTTCATTTTTTAAAATTTTTTGTTGTAATGTGTAGATTTTCTTACCATTTTATCATGTTTGCAATTCTTAGGTAGTATATTTGGTTGTTGTATGGAAAACATATACAGGGTGATGCAAAATTCAAACCCATAGTATAAAAATTTTATTTGTTTTTCAAAAAATGAAGAAAGTGCGCCAATTAGCGAATGCGCTGTATGTAGTTCTGAACGGTACATGTCCTTATTCCTCGGTTGTCATTGGTCAGCCATATTGTTATGAGGCAATGAGACATATCATGGAATAAAATCGTTTATATAGTGTAAAATGAATAAAACAGTACCATAACATGATATGCACAAGATAACTTTCCTTCTACAGTAGGGGGCGCTGCTTGCAGTCAGAATATGAAGAGGGTACAGCTCTTCAATTTGAGCTTTATTTCATTAAAATATATTCAGAAGTTTCGGAGATATAGCCTTAAATATACAGTAGTTAGGAAGAATGCACAACAATATAATATATATAAAAATGACATATGTTATATTGTTGAGATGTTGCCTAACAACATATATATACCAATTAGTTGAGTTTAGAAGAAAAGTGAAGAAATTCGTGTTTGAAGACATACTTTTTCTACTTAGGATGAGTGTCACGTGGTCTCATCAAGACTGCAAGGGTTATATTGCTTCATGTATAACAACAGGTACTATCTTCATTTTTTAAAATTTTTTGTTGTAATGTGTAGATTTTCTTACCATTTTATCATGTTTGCAATTCTTAGGTAGTATATTTGGTTGTTGTATGGAAAACATATACAGGGTGATGCAAAATTCAAACCCATAGTATAAAAATTTTATTTGTTTTTCAAAAAATGAAGAAAGTGCGCCAATTAGCGAATGCGCTGTATGTAGTTCTGAACGGTACATGTCCTTATTCCTCGGTTGTCATTGGTCAGCCATATTGTTATGAGGCAATGAGACATATCATGGAATAAAATCGTTTATATAGTGTAAAATGAATAAAACAGTACCAAACATGATATGCACAAGATAACTTTCCTTCTACAGTAGGGGGCGCTGCTTGCAGTCAGAATATGAAGAGGGTACAGCTCTTCAATTTGAGCTTTATTTCATTAAAATATATTCAGAAGTTTCGGAGATATAGCCTTAAATATACAGTAGTTAGGAAGAATGCACAACAATATAATATATATAAAAATGACATATGTTATATTGTTGAGATGTTGCCTAACAACATATATATACCAATTAGTTGAGTTTAGAAGAAAAGTGAAGAAATTCGTGTTTGAAGACATACTTTTTCTACTTAGGATGAGTGTCACGTGGTCTCATCAAGACTGCAAGGGTTATATTGCTTCATGTATAACAACAGGTACTATCTTCATTTTTTAAAATTTTTTGTTGTAATTTGTAGATTTTCTTACCATTTTATCATGTTTGCAATTCTTAGGTAGTATATTTGGTTGTTGTATGGAAAACATATACAGGGTGATGCAAAATTCAAACCCATAGTATAAAAATTTTATTTGTTTTTCAAAAAATGAAGAAAGTGCGCCAATTAGCGAATGCGCTGTATGTAGTTCTGAACGGTACATGTCCTTATTCCTCGGTTGTCATTGGTCAGCCATATTGTTATGAGGCAATGAGACATATCATGGAATAAAATCGTTTATATAGTGTAAAATGAATAAAACAGTACCAAACATGATATGCACAAGATAACTTTCCTTCTACAGTAGGGGGCGCTGCTTGCAGTCAGAATATGAAGAGGGTACAGCTCTTCAATTTGAGCTTTATTTCATTAAAATATATTCAGAAGTTTCGGAGATATAGCCTTAAATATACAGTAGTTAGGAAGAATGCACAACAATATAATATATATAAAAATGACATATGTTATATTGTTGATATGTTGCCTAACAACATATATATACCAATTAGTTGAGTTTAGAAGAAAAGTGAAGAAATTCGTGTTTGAAGACATACTTTTTCTACTTAGGATGAGTGTCACGTGGTCTCATCAAGACTGCAAGGGTTATATTGCTTCATGTATAACAACAGGTACTATCTTCATTTTTTAAAATTTTTTGTTGTAATGTGTAGATTTTCTTACCATTTTATCATGTTTGCAATTCTTAGGTAGTATATTTGGTTGTTGTATGGAAAACATATACAGGGTGATGCAAAATTCAAACCCATAGTATAAAAATTTTATTTGTTTTTCAAAAAATGAAGAAAGTGCGCCAATTAGCGAATGCGCTGTATGTAGTTCTGAACGGTACATGTCCTTATTCCTCGGTTGTCATTGGTCAGCCATATTGTTATGAGGCAATGAGACATATCATGGAATAAAATCGTTTATATAGTGTAAAATGAATAAAACAGTACCAAACATGATATGCACAAGATAACTTTCCTTCTACAGTAGGGGGCGCTGCTTGCAGTCAGAATATGAAGAGGGTACAGCTCTTCAATTTGAGCTTTATTTCATTAAAATATATTCAGAAGTTTCGGAGATATAGCCTTAAATATACAGTAGTTAGGAAGAATGCACAACAATATAATATATATAAAAATGACATATGTTATATTGTTGAGATGTTGCCTAACAACATATATATACCAATTAGTTGAGTTTAGAAGAAAAGTGAAGAAATTCGTGTTTGAAGACATACTTTTTCTACTTAGGATGAGTGTCACGTGGTCTCATCAAGACTGTAAGGGTTATATTGCTTCATGTATAACAACAGGTACTATCTTCATTTTTTAAAATTTTTTGTTGTAATGTGTAGATTTTCTTACCATTTTATCATGTTTGCAATTCTTAGGTAGTATATTTGGTTGTTGTATGGAAAACATATACAGGGTGATGCAAAATTCAAACCCATAGTATAAAAATTTTATTTGTTTTTCAAAAAATGAAGAAAGTGCGCCAATTAGCGAATGCGCTGTATGTAGTTCTGAACGGTACATGTCCTTATTCATCGGTTGTCATTGGTCAGCCATATTGTTATGAGGCAATGAGACATATCATGGAATAAAATCGTTTATATAGTGTAAAATGAATAAAACAGTACCAAACATGATATGCACAAGATAACTTTCCTTCTACAGTAGGGGGCGCTGCTTGCAGTCAGAATATGAAGAGGGTACAGCTCTTCAATTTGAGCTTTATTTCATTAAAATATATTCAGAAGTTTCGGAGATATAGCCTTAAATATACAGTAGTTAGGAAGAATGCACAACAATATAATATATATAAAAATGACATATGTTATATTGTTGAGATGTTGCCTAACAACATATATATACCAATTAGTTGAGTTTAGAAGAAAAGTGAAGAAATTCGTGTTTGAAGACATACTTTTTCTACTTAGGATGAGTGTCACGTGGTCTCATCAAGACTGCAAGGGTTATATTGCTTCATGTATAACAACAGGTACTATCTTCATTTTTTAAAATTTTTTGTTGTAATGTGTAGATTTTCTTACCATTTTATCATGTTTGCAATTCTTAGGTAGTATATTTGGTTGTTGTATGGAAAACATATACAGGGTGATGCAAAATTCAAACCCATAGTATAAAAATTTTATTTGTTTTTCAAAAAATGAAGAAAGTGCGCCAATTAGCGAATGCGCTGTATGTAGTTCTGAACGGTACATGTCCTTATTCCTCGGTTGTCATTGGTCAGCCATATTGTTATGAGGCAATGAGACATATCATGGAATAAAATCGTTTATATAGTGTAAAATGAATAAAACAGTACCAAACATGATATGCACAAGATAACTTTCCTTCTACAGTAGGGGGCGCTGCTTGCAGTCAGAATATGAAGAGGGTACAGCTCTTCAATTTGAGCTTTATTTCATTAAAATATATTCAGAAGTTTCGGAGATATAGCCTTAAATATACAGTAGTTAGGAAGAATGCACAACAATATAATATATATAAAAATGACATATGTTATATTGTTGAGATGTTGCCTAACAACATATATATACCAATTAGTTGAGTTTAGAAGAAAAGTGAAGAAATTCGTGTTTGAAGACATACTTTTTCTACTTAGGATGAGTGTCACGTGGTCTCATCAAGACTGTAAGGGTTATATTGCTTCATGTATAACAACAGGTACTATCTTCATTTTTTAAAATTTTTTGTTGTAATGTGTAGATTTTCTTACCATTTTATCATGTTTGCAATTCTTAGGTAGTATATTTGGTTGTTGTATGGAAAACATATACAGGGTGATGCAAAATTCAAACCCATAGTATAAAAATTTTATTTGTTTTTCAAAAAATGAAGAAAGTGCGCCAATTAGCGAATGCGCTGTATGTAGTTCTGAACGGTACATGTCCTTATTCATCGGTTGTCATTGGTCAGCCATATTGTTATGAGGCAATGAGACATATCATGGAATAAAATCGTTTATATAGTGTAAAATGAATAAAACAGTACCAAACATGATATGCACAAGATAACTTTCCTTCTACAGTAGGGGGCGCTGCTTGCAGTCAGAATATGAAGAGGGTACAGCTCTTCAATTTGAGCTTTATTTCATTAAAATATATTCAGAAGTTTCGGAGATATAGCCTTAAATATACAGTAGTTAGGAAGAATGCACAACAATATAATATATATAAAAATGACATATGTTATATTGTTGAGATGTTGCCTAACAACATATATATACCAATTAGTTGAGTTTAGAAGAAAAGTGAAGAAATTCGTGTTTGAAGACATACTTTTTCTACTTAGGATGAGTGTCACGTGGTCTCATCAAGACTGCAAGGGTTATATTGCTTCATGTATAACAACAGGTACTATCTTCATTTTTTAAAATTTTTTGTTGTAATGTGTAGATTTTCTTACCATTTTATCATGTTTGCAATTCTTAGGTAGTATATTTGGTTGTTGTATGGAAAACATATACAGGGTGATGCAAAATTCAAACCCATAGTATAAAAATTTTATTTGTTTTTCAAAAAATGAAGAAAGTGCGCCAATTAGCGAATGCGCTGTATGTAGTTCTGAACGGTACATGTCCTTATTCCTCGGTTGTCATTGGTCAGCCATATTGTTATGAGGCAATGAGACATATCATGGAATAAAATCGTTTATATAGTGTAAAATGAATAAAACAGTACCAAACATGATATGCACAAGATAACTTTCCTTCTACAGTAGGGGGCGCTGCTTGCAGTCAGAATATGAAGAGGGTACAGCTCTTCAATTTGAGCTTTATTTCATTAAAATATATTCAGAAGTTTCGGAGATATAGCCTTAAATATACAGTAGTTAGGAAGAATGCACAACAATATAATATATATAAAAATGACATATGTTATATTGTTGAGATGTTGCCTAACAACATATATATACCAATTAGTTGAGTTTAGAAGAAAAGTGAAGAAATTCGTGTTTGAAGACATACTTTTTCTACTTAGGATGAGTGTCACGTGGTCTCATCAAGACTGCAAGGGTTATATTGCTTCATGTATAACAACAGGTACTATCTTCATTTTTTAAAATTTTTTGTTGTAATGTGTAGATTTTCTTACCATTTTATCATGTTTGCAATTCTTAGGTAGTATATTTGGTTGTTGTATGGAAAACATATACAGGGTGATGCAAAATTCAAACCCATAGTATAAAAATTTTATTTGTTTTTCAAAAAATGAAGAAAGTGCGCCAATTAGCGAATGCGCTGTATGTAGTTCTGAACGGTACATGTCCTTATTCATCGGTTGTCATTGGTCAGCCATATTGTTATGAGGCAATGAGACATATCATGGAATAAAATCGTTTATATAGTGTAAAATGAATAAAACAGTACCAAACATGATATGCACAAGATAACTTTCCTTCTACAGTAGGGGGCGCTGCTTGCAGTCAGAATATGAAGAGGGTACAGCTCTTCAATTTGAGCTTTATTTCATTAAAATATATTCAGAAGTTTCGGAGATATAGCCTTAAATATACAGTAGTTAGGAAGAATGCACAACAATATAATATATATAAAAATGACATATGTTATATTGTTGAGATGTTGCCTAACAACATATATATACCAATTAGTTGAGTTTAGAAGAAAAGTGAAGAAATTCGTGTTTGAAGACATACTTTTTCTACTTAGGATGAGTGTCACGTGGTCTCATCAAGACTGCAAGGGTTATATTGCTTCATGTATAACAACAGGTACTATCTTCATTTTTTAAAATTTTTTGTTGTAATGTGTAGATTTTCTTACCATTTTATCATGTTTGCAATTCTTAGGTAGTATATTTGGTTGTTGTATGGAAAACATATACAGGGTGATGCAAAATTCAAACCCATAGTATAAAAATTTTATTTGTTTTTCAAAAAATGAAGAAAGTGCGCCAATTAGCGAATGCGCTGTATGTAGTTCTGAACGGTACATGTCCTTATTCCTCGGTTGTCATTGGTCAGCCATATTGTTATGAGGCAATGAGACATATCATGGAATAAAATCGTTTATATAGTGTAAAATGAATAAAACAGTACCAAACATGATATGCACAAGATAACTTTCCTTCTACAGTAGGGGGCGCTGCTTGCAGTCAGAATATGAAGAGGGTACAGCTCTTCAATTTGAGCTTTATTTCATTAAAATATATTCAGAAGTTTCGGAGATATAGCCTTAAATATACAGTAGTTAGGAAGAATGCACAACAATATAATATATATAAAAATGACATATGTTATATTGTTGAGATGTTGCCTAACAACATATATATACCAATTAGTTGAGTTTAGAAGAAAAGTGAAGAAATTCGTGTTTGAAGACATACTTTTTCTACTTAGGATGAGTGTCACGTGGTCTCATCAAGACTGTAAGGGTTATATTGCTTCATGTATAACAACAGGTACTATCTTCATTTTTTAAAATTTTTTGTTGTAATGTGTAGATTTTCTTACCATTTTATCATGTTTGCAATTCTTAGGTAGTATATTTGGTTGTTGTATGGAAAACATATACAGGGTGATGCAAAATTCAAACCCATAGTATAAAAATTTTATTTGTTTTTCAAAAAATGAAGAAAGTGCGCCAATTAGCGAATGCGCTGTATGTAGTTCTGAACGGTACATGTCCTTATTCCTCGGTTGTCATTGGTCAGCCATATTGTTATGAGGCAATGAGACATATCATGGAATAAAATCGTTTATATAGTGTAAAATGAATAAAACAGTACCAAACATGATATGCACAAGATAACTTTCCTTCTACAGTAGGGGGCGCTGCTTGCAGTCAGAATATGAAGAGGGTACAGCTCTTCAATTTGAGCTTGATTTCATTAAAATATATTCAGAAGTTTCGGAGATATAGCCTTAAATATACAGTAGTTAGGAAGAATGCACAACAATATAATATATATAAAAATGACATATGTTATATTGTTGAGATGTTGCCTAACAACATATATATACCAATTAGTTGAGTTTAGAAGAAAAGTGAAGAAATTCGTGTTTGAAGACATACTTTTTCTACTTAGGATGAGTGTCACGTGGTCTCATCAAGACTGCAAGGGTTATATTGCTTCATGTATAACAACAGGTACTATCTTCATTTTTTAAAATTTTTTGTTGTAATGTGTAGATTTTCTTACCATTTTATCATGTTTGCAATTCTTAGGTAGTATATTTGGTTGTTGTATGGAAAACATATACAGGGTGATGCAAAATTCAAACCCATAGTATAAAAATTTTATTTGTTTTTCAAAAAATGAAGAAAGTGCGCCAATTAGCGAATGCGCTGTATGTAGTTCTGAACGGTACATGTCCTTATTCCTCGGTTGTCATTGGTCAGCCATATTGTTATGAGGCAATGAGACATATCATGGAATAAAATCGTTTATATAGTGTAAAATGAATAAAACAGTACCAAACATGATATGCACAAGATAACTTTCCTTCTACAGTAGGGGGCGCTGCTTGCAGTCAGAATATGAAGAGGGTACAGCTCTTCAATTTGAGCTTTATTTCATTAAAATATATTCAGAAGTTTCGGAGATATAGCCTTAAATATACAGTAGTTAGGAAGAATGCACAACAATATAATATATATAAAAATGACATATGTTATATTGTTGATATGTTGCCTAACAACATATATATACCAATTAGTTGAGTTTAGAAGAAAAGTGAAGAAATTCGTGTTTGAAGACATACTTTTTCTACTTAGGATGAGTGTCACGTGGTCTCATCAAGACTGCAAGGGTTATATTGCTTCATGTATAACAACAGGTACTATCTTCATTTTTTAAAATTTTTTGTTGTAATGTGTAGATTTTCTTACCATTTTATCATGTTTGCAATTCTTAGGTAGTATATTTGGTTGTTGTATGGAAAACATATACAGGGTGATGCAAAATTCAAACCCATAGTATAAAAATTTTATTTGTTTTTCAAAAAATGAAGAAAGTGCGCCAATTAGCGAATGCGCTGTATGTAGTTCTGAACGGTACATGTCCTTATTCCTCGGTTGTCATTGGTCAGCCATATTGTTATGAGGCAATGAGACATATCATGGAATAAAATCGTTTATATAGTGTAAAATGAATAAAACAGTACCAAACATGATATGCACAAGATAACTTTCCTTCTACAGTAGGGGGCGCTGCTTGCAGTCAGAATATGAAGAGGGTACAGCTCTTCAATTTGAGCTTTATTTCATTAAAATATATTCAGAAGTTTCGGAGATATAGCCTTAAATATACAGTAGTTAGGAAGAATGCACAACAATATAATATATATAAAAATGACATATGTTATATTGTTGAGATGTTGCCTAACAACATATATATACCAATTAGTTGAGTTTAGAAGAAAAGTGAAGAAATTCGTGTTTGAAGACATACTTTTTCTACTTAGGATGAGTGTCACGTGGTCTCATCAAGACTGCAAGGGTTATATTGCTTCATGTATAACAACAGGTACTATCTTCATTTTTTAAAATTTTTTGTTGTAATGTGTAGATTTTCTTACCATTTTATCATGTTTGCAATTCTTAGGTAGTATATTTGGTTGTTGTATGGAAAACATATACAGGGTGATGCAAAATTCAAACCCATAGTATAAAAATTTTATTTGTTTTTCAAAAAATGAAGAAAGTGCGCCAATTAGCGAATGCGCTGTATGTAGTTCTGAACGGTACATGTCCTTATTCCTCGGTTGTCATTGGTCAGCCATATTGTTATGAGGCAATGAGACATATCATGGAATAAAATCGTTTATATAGTGTAAAATGAATAAAACAGTACCAAACATGATATGCACAAGATAACTTTCCTTCTACAGTAGGGGGCGCTGCTTGCAGTCAGAATATGAAGAGGGTACAGCTCTTCAATTTGAGCTTGATTTCATTAAAATATATTCAGAAGTTTCGGAGATATAGCCTTAAATATACAGTAGTTAGGAAGAATGCACAACAATATAATATATATAAAAATGACATATGTTATATTGTTGAGATGTTGCCTAACAACATATATATACCAATTAGTTGAGTTTAGAAGAAAAGTGAAGAAATTCGTGTTTGAAGACATACTTTTTCTACTTAGGATGAGTGTCACGTGGTCTCATCAAGACTGCAAGGGTTATATTGCTTCATGTATAACAACAGGTACTATCTTCATTTTTTAAAATTTTTTGTTGTAATGTGTAGATTTTCTTACCATTTTATCATGTTTGCAATTCTTAGGTAGTATATTTGGTTGTTGTATGGAAAACATATACAGGGTGATGCAAAATTCAAACCCATAGTATAAAAATTTTATTTGTTTTTCAAAAAATGAAGAAAGTGCGCCAATTAGCGAATGCGCTGTATGTAGTTCTGAACGGTACATGTCCTTATTCCTCGGTTGTCATTGGTCAGCCATATTGTTATGAGGCAATGAGACATATCATGGAATAAAATCGTTTATATAGTGTAAAATGAATAAAACAGTACCAAACATGATATGCACAAGATAACTTTCCTTCTACAGTAGGGGGCGCTGCTTGCAGTCAGAATATCAAGAGGGTACAGCTCTTCAATTTGAGCTTTATTTCATTAAAATATATTCAGAAGTTTCGGAGATATAGCCTTAAATATACAGTAGTTAGGAAGAATGCACAACAATATAATATATATAAAAATGACATATGTTATATTGTTGAGATGTTGCCTAACAACATATATATACCAATTAGTTGAGTTTAGAAGAAAAGTGAAGAAATTCGTGTTTGAAGACATACTTTTTCTACTTAGGATGAGTGTCACGTGGTCTCATCAAGACTGCAAGGGTTATATTGCTTCATGTATAACAACAGGTACTATCTTCATTTTTTAAAATTTTTTGTTGTAATGTGTAGATTTTCTTACCATTTTATCATGTTTGCAATTCTTAGGTAGTATATTTGGTTGTTGTATGGAAAACATATACAGGGTGATGCAAAATTCAAACCCATAGTATAAAAATTTTATTTGTTTTTCAAAAAATGAAGAAAGTGCGCCAATTAGCGAATGCGCTGTATGTAGTTCTGAACGGTACATGTCCTTATTCCTCGGTTGTCATTGGTCAGCCATATTGTTATGAGGCAATGAGACATATCATGGAATAAAATCGTTTATATAGTGTAAAATGAATAAAACAGTACCAAACATGATATGCACAAGATAACTTTCCTTCTACAGTAGGGGGCGCTGCTTGCAGTCAGAATATGAAGAGGGTACAGCTCTTCAATTTGAGCTTTATTTCATTAAAATATATTCAGAAGTTTCGGAGATATAGCCTTAAATATACAGTAGTTAGGAAGAATGCACAACAATATAATATATATAAAAATGACATATGTTATATTGTTGAGATGTTGCCTAACAACATATATATACCAATTAGTTGAGTTTAGAAGAAAAGTGAAGAAATTCGTGTTTGAAGACATACTTTTTCTACTTAGGATGAGTGTCACGTGGTCTCATCAAGACTGCAAGGGTTATATTGCTTCATGTATAACAACAGGTACTATCTTCATTTTTTAAAATTTTTTGTTGTAATGTGTAGATTTTCTTACCATTTTATCATGTTTGCAATTCTTAGGTAGTATATTTGGTTGTTGTATGGAAAACATATACAGGGTGATGCAAAATTCAAACCCATAGTATAAAAATTTTATTTGTTTTTCAAAAAATGAAGAAAGTGCGCCAATTAGCGAATGCGCTGTATGTAGTTCTGAACGGTACATGTCCTTATTCCTCGGTTGTCATTGGTCAGCCATATTGTTATGAGGCAATGAGACATATCATGGAATAAAATCGTTTATATAGTGTAAAATGAATAAAACAGTACCAAACATGATATGCACAAGATAACTTTCCTTCTACAGTAGGGGGCGCTGCTTGCAGTCAGAATATGAAGAGGGTACAGCTCTTCAATTTGAGCTTTATTTCATTAAAATATATTCAGAAGTTTCGGAGATATAGCCTTAAATATACAGTAGTTAGGAAGAATGCACAACAATATAATATATATAAAAATGACATATGTTATATTGTTGAGATGTTGCCTAACAACATATATATACCAATTAGTTGAGTTTAGAAGAAAAGTGAAGAAATTCGTGTTTGAAGACATACTTTTTCTACTTAGGATGAGTGTCACGTGGTCTCATCAAGACTGCAAGGGTTATATTGCTTCATGTATAACAACAGGTACTATCTTCATTTTTTAAAATTTTTTGTTGTAATGTGTAGATTTTCTTACCATTTTATCATGTTTGCAATTCTTAGGTAGTATATTTGGTTGTTGTATGGAAAACATATACAGGGTGATGCAAAATTCAAACCCATAGTATAAAAATTTTATTTGTTTTTCAAAAAATGAAGAAAGTGCGCCAATTAGCGAATGCGCTGTATGTAGTTCTGAACGGTACATGTCCTTATTCCTCGGTTGTCATTGGTCAGCCATATTGTTATGAGGCAATGAGACATATCATGGAATAAAATCGTTTATATAGTGTAAAATGAATAAAACAGTACCATAACATGATATGCACAAGATAACTTTCCTTCTACAGTAGGGGGCGCTGCTTGCAGTCAGAATATGAAGAGGGTACAGCTCTTCAATTTGAGCTTTATTTCATTAAAATATATTCAGAAGTTTCGGAGATATAGCCTTAAATATACAGTAGTTAGGAAGAATGCACAACAATATAATATATATAAAAATGACATATGTTATATTGTTGAGATGTTGCCTAACAACATATATATACCAATTAGTTGAGTTTAGAAGAAAAGTGAAGAAATTCGTGTTTGAAGACATACTTTTTCTACTTAGGATGAGTGTCACGTGGTCTCATCAAGACTGCAAGGGTTATATTGCTTCATGTATAACAACAGGTACTATCTTCATTTTTTAAAATTTTTTGTTGTAATGTGTAGATTTTCTTACCATTTTATCATGTTTGCAATTCTTAGGTAGTATATTTGGTTGTTGTATGGAAAACATATACAGGGTGATGCAAAATTCAAACCCATAGTATAAAAATTTTATTTGTTTTTCAAAAAATGAAGAAAGTGCGCCAATTAGCGAATGCGCTGTATGTAGTTCTGAACGGTACATGTCCTTATTCCTCGGTTGTCATTGGTCAGCCATATTGTTATGAGGCAATGAGACATATCATGGAATAAAATCGTTTATATAGTGTAAAATGAATAAAACAGTACCAAACATGATATGCACAAGATAACTTTCCTTCTACAGTAGGGGGCGCTGCTTGCAGTCAGAATATGAAGAGGGTACAGCTCTTCAATTTGAGCTTTATTTCATTAAAATATATTCAGAAGTTTCGGAGATATAGCCTTAAATATACAGTAGTTAGGAAGAATGCACAACAATATAATATATATAAAAATGACATATGTTATATTGTTGAGATGTTGCCTAACAACATATATATACCAATTAGTTGAGTTTAGAAGAAAAGTGAAGAAATTCGTGTTTGAAGACATACTTTTTCTACTTAGGATGAGTGTCACGTGGTCTCATCAAGACTGCAAGGGTTATATTGCTTCATGTATAACAACAGGTACTATCTTCATTTTTTAAAATTTTTTGTTGTAATGTGTAGATTTTCTTACCATTTTATCATGTTTGCAATTCTTAGGTAGTATATTTGGTTGTTGTATGGAAAACATATACAGGGTGATGCAAAATTCAAACCCATAGTATAAAAATTTTATTTGTTTTTCAAAAAATGAAGAAAGTGCGCCAATTAGCGAATGCGCTGTATGTAGTTCTGAACGGTACATGTCCTTATTCATCGGTTGTCATTGGTCAGCCATATTGTTATGAGGCAATGAGACATATCATGGAATAAAATCGTTTATATAGTGTAAAATGAATAAAACAGTACCAAACATGATATGCACAAGATAACTTTCCTTCTACAGTAGGGGGCGCTGCTTGCAGTCAGTATATCAAGAGGGTACAGCTCTTCAATTTGAGCTTTATTTCATTAAAATATATTCAGAAGTTTCGGAGATATAGCCTTAAATATACAGTAGATAGGAAGAATGCACAACAATATAATATATATAAAAATGACATATGTTATATTGTTGAGATGTTGCCTAACAACATATATATACCAATTAGTTGAGTTTAGAAGAAAAGTGAAGAAATTCGTGTTTGAAGACATACTTTTTCTACTTAGGATGAGTGTCACGTGGTCTCATCAAGACTGCAAGGGTTATATTGCTTCATGTATAACAACAGGTACTATCTTCATTTTTTAAAATTTTTTGTTGTAATGTGTAGATTTTCTTACCATTTTATCATGTTTGCAATTCTTAGGTAGTATATTTGGTTGTTGTATGGAAAACATATACAGGGTGATGCAAAATTCAAACCCATAGTATAAAAATTTTATTTGTTTTTCAAAAAATGAAGAAAGTGCGCCAATTAGCGAATGCGCTGTATGTAGTTCTGAACGGTACATGTCCTTATTCCTCGGTTGTCATTGGTCAGCCATATTGTTATGAGGCAATGAGACATATCATGGAATAAAATCGTTTATATAGTGTAAAATGAATAAAACAGTACCAAACATGATATGCACAAGATAACTTTCCTTCTACAGTAGGGGGCGCTGCTTGCAGTCAGAATATGAAGAGGGTACAGCTCTTCAATTTGAGCTTGATTTCATTAAAATATATTCAGAAGTTTCGGAGATATAGCCTTAAATATACAGTAGTTAGGAAGAATGCACAACAATATAATATATATAAAAATGACATATGTTATATTGTTGAGATGTTGCCTAACAACATATATATACCAATTAGTTGAGTTTAGAAGAAAAGTGAAGAAATTCGTGTTTGAAGACATACTTTTTCTACTTAGGATGAGTGTCACGTGGTCTCATCAAGACTGCAAGGGTTATATTGCTTCATGTATAACAACAGGTACTATCTTCATTTTTTAAAATTTTTTGTTGTAATGTGTAGATTTTCTTACCATTTTATCATGTTTGCAATTCTTAGGTAGTATATTTGGTTGTTGTATGGAAAACATATACAGGGTGATGCAAAATTCAAACCCATAGTATAAAAATTTTATTTGTTTTTCAAAAAATGAAGAAAGTGCGCCAATTAGCGAATGCGCTGTATGTAGTTCTGAACGGTACATGTCCTTATTCCTCGGTTGTCATTGGTCAGCCATATTGTTATGAGGCAATGAGACATATCATGGAATAAAATCGTTTATATAGTGTAAAATGAATAAAACAGTACCAAACATGATATGCACAAGATAACTTTCCTTCTACAGTAGGGGGCGCTGCTTGCAGTCAGAATATGAAGAGGGTACAGCTCTTCAATTTGAGCTTTATTTCATTAAAATATATTCAGAAGTTTCGGAGATATAGCCTTAAATATACAGTAGTTAGGAAGAATGCACAACAATATAATATATATAAAAATGACATATGTTATATTGTTGAGATGTTGCCTAACAACATATATATACCAATTAGTTGAGTTTAGAAGAAAAGTGAAGAAATTCGTGTTTGAAGACATACTTTTTCTACTTAGGATGAGTGTCACGTGGTCTCATCAAGACTGCAAGGGTTATATTGCTTCATGTATAACAACAGGTACTATCTTCATTTTTTAAAATTTTTTGTTGTAATGTGTAGATTTTCTTACCATTTTATCATGTTTGCAATTCTTAGGTAGTATATTTGGTTGTTGTATGGAAAACATATACAGGGTGATGCAAAATTCAAACCCATAGTATAAAAATTTTATTTGTTTTTCAAAAAATGAAGAAAGTGCGCCAATTAGCGAATGCGCTGTATGTAGTTCTGAACGGTACATGTCCTTATTCATCGGTTGTCATTGGTCAGCCATATTGTTATGAGGCAATGAGACATATCATGGAATAAAATCGTTTATATAGTGTAAAATGAATAAAACAGTACCAAACATGATATGCACAAGATAACTTTCCTTCTACAGTAGGGGGCGCTGCTTGCAGTCAGTATATCAAGAGGGTACAGCTCTTCAATTTGAGCTTTATTTCATTAAAATATATTCAGAAGTTTCGGAGATATAGCCTTAAATATACAGTAGATAGGAAGAATGCACAACAATATAATATATATAAAAATGACATATGTTATATTGTTGAGATGTTGCCTAACAACATATATATACCAATTAGTTGAGTTTAGAAGAAAAGTGAAGAAATTCGTGTTTGAAGACATACTTTTTCTACTTAGGATGAGTGTCACGTGGTCTCATCAAGACTGCAAGGGTTATATTGCTTCATGTATAACAACAGGTACTATCTTCATTTTTTAAAATTTTTTGTTGTAATGTGTAGATTTTCTTACCATTTTATCATGTTTGCAATTCTTAGGTAGTATATTTGGTTGTTGTATGGAAAACATATACAGGGTGATGCAAAATTCAAACCCATAGTATAAAAATTTTATTTGTTTTTCAAAAAATGAAGAAAGTGCGCCAATTAGCGAATGCGCTGTATGTAGTTCTGAACGGTACATGTCCTTATTCCTCGGTTGTCATTGGTCAGCCATATTGTTATGAGGCAATGAGACATATCATGGAATAAAATCGTTTATATAGTGTAAAATGAATAAAACAGTACCAAACATGATATGCACAAGATAACTTTCCTTCTACAGTAGGGGGCGCTGCTTGCAGTCAGAATATGAAGAGGGTACAGCTCTTCAATTTGAGCTTGATTTCATTAAAATATATTCAGAAGTTTCGGAGATATAGCCTTAAATATACAGTAGTTAGGAAGAATGCACAACAATATAATATATATAAAAATGACATATGTTATATTGTTGAGATGTTGCCTAACAACATATATATACCAATTAGTTGAGTTTAGAAGAAAAGTGAAGAAATTCGTGTTTGAAGACATACTTTTTCTACTTAGGATGAGTGTCACGTGGTCTCATCAAGACTGCAAGGGTTATATTGCTTCATGTATAACAACAGGTACTATCTTCATTTTTTAAAATTTTTTGTTGTAATGTGTAGATTTTCTTACCATTTTATCATGTTTGCAATTCTTAGGTAGTATATTTGGTTGTTGTATGGAAAACATATACAGGGTGATGCAAAATTCAAACCCATAGTATAAAAATTTTATTTGTTTTTCAAAAAATGAAGAAAGTGCTCCAATTAGCGAATGCGCTGTATGTAGTTCTGAACGGTACATGTCCTTATTCCTCGGTTGTCATTGGTCAGCCATATTGTTATGAGGCAATGAGACATATCATGGAATAAAATCGTTTATATAGTGTAAAATGAATAAAACAGTACCAAACATGATATGCACAAGATAACTTTCCTTCTACAGTAGGGGGCGCTGCTTGCAGTCAGAATATGAAGAGGGTACAGCTCTTCAATTTGAGCTTTATTTCATTAAAATATATTCAGAAGTTTCGGAGATATAGCCTTAAATATACAGTAGTTAGGAAGAATGCACAACAATATAATATATATAAAAATGACATATGTTATATTGTTGATATGTTGCCTAACAACATATATATACCAATTAGTTGAGTTTAGAAGAAAAGTGAAGAAATTCGTGTTTGAAGACATACTTTTTCTACTTAGGATGAGTGTCACGTGGTCTCATCAAGACTGCAAGGGTTATATTGCTTCATGTATAACAACAGGTACTATCTTCATTTTTTAAAATTTTTTGTTGTAATGTGTAGATTTTCTTACCATTTTATCATGTTTGCAATTCTTAGGTAGTATATTTGGTTGTTGTATGGAAAACATATACAGGGTGATGCAAAATTCAAACCCATAGTATAAAAATTTTATTTGTTTTTCAAAAAATGAAGAAAGTGCGCCAATTAGCGAATGCGCTGTATGTAGTTCTGAACGGTACATGTCCTTATTCCTCGGTTGTCATTGGTCAGCCATATTGTTATGAGGCAATGAGACATATCATGGAATAAAATCGTTTATATAGTGTAAAATGAATAAAACAGTACCAAACATGATATGCACAAGATAACTTTCCTTCTACAGTAGGGGGCGCTGCTTGCAGTCAGAATATGAAGAGGGTACAGCTCTTCAATTTGAGCTTTATTTCATTAAAATATATTCAGAAGTTTCGGAGATATAGCCTTAAATATACAGTAGTTAGGAAGAATGCACAACAATATAATATATATAAAAATGACATATGTTATATTGTTGAGATGTTGCCTAACAACATATATATACCAATTAGTTGAGTTTAGAAGAAAAGTGAAGAAATTCGTGTTTGAAGACATACTTTTTCTACTTAGGATGAGTGTCACGTGGTCTCATCAAGACTGCAAGGGTTATATTGCTTCATGTATAACAACAGGTACTATCTTCATTTTTTAAAATTTTTTGTTGTAATGTGTAGATTTTCTTACCATTTTATCATGTTTGCAATTCTTAGGTAGTATATTTGGTTGTTGTATGGAAAACATATACAGGGTGATGCAAAATTCAAACCCATAGTATAAAAATTTTATTTGTTTTTCAAAAAATGAAGAAAGTGCGCCAATTAGCGAATGCGCTGTATGTAGTTCTGAACGGTACATGTCCTTATTCCTCGGTTGTCATTGGTCAGCCATATTGTTATGAGGCAATGAGACATATCATGGAATAAAATCGTTTATATAGTGTAAAATGAATAAAACAGTACCAAACATGATATGCACAAGATAACTTTCCTTCTACAGTAGGGGGCGCTGCTTGCAGTCAGAATATGAAGAGGGTACAGCTCTTCAATTTGAGCTTTATTTCATTAAAATATATTCAGAAGTTTCGGAGATATAGCCTTAAATATACAGTAGTTAGGAAGAATGCACAACAATATAATATATATAAAAATGACATATGTTATATTGTTGAGATGTTGCCTAACAACATATATATACCAATTAGTTGAGTTTAGAAGAAAAGTGAAGAAATTCGTGTTTGAAGACATACTTTTTCTACTTAGGATGAGTGTCACGTGGTCTCATCAAGACTGCAAGGGTTATATTGCTTCATGTATAACAACAGGTACTATCTTCATTTTTTAAAATTTTTTGTTGTAATGTGTAGATTTTCTTACCATTTTATCATGTTTGCAATTCTTAGGTAGTATATTTGGTTGTTGTATGGAAAACATATACAGGGTGATGCAAAATTCAAACCCATAGTATAAAAATTTTATTTGTTTTTCAAAAAATGAAGAAAGTGCGCCAATTAGCGAATGCGCTGTATGTAGTTCTGAACGGTACATGTCCTTATTCCTCGGTTGTCATTGGTCAGCCATATTGTTATGAGGCAATGAGACATATCATGGAATAAAATCGTTTATATAGTGTAAAATGAATAAAACAGTACCAAACATGATATGCACAAGATAACTTTCCTTCTACAGTAGGGGGCGCTGCTTGCAGTCAGAATATGAAGAGGGTACAGCTCTTCAATTTGAGCTTGATTTCATTAAAATATATTCAGAAGTTTCGGAGATATAGCCTTAAATATACAGTAGTTAGGAAGAATGCACAACAATATAATATATATAAAAATGACATATGTTATATTGTTGAGATGTTGCCTAACAACATATATATACCAATTAGTTGAGTTTAGAAGAAAAGTGAAGAAATTCGTGTTTGAAGACATACTTTTTCTACTTAGGATGAGTGTCACGTGGTCTCATCAAGACTGCAAGGGTTATATTGCTTCATGTATAACAACAGGTACTATCTTCATTTTTTAAAATTTTTTGTTGTAATGTGTAGATTTTCTTACCATTTTATCATGTTTGCAATTCTTAGGTAGTATATTTGGTTGTTGTATGGAAAACATATACAGGGTGATGCAAAATTCAAACCCATAGTATAAAAATTTTATTTGTTTTTCAAAAAATGAAGAAAGTGCTCCAATTAGCGAATGCGCTGTATGTAGTTCTGAACGGTACATGTCCTTATTCCTCGGTTGTCATTGGTCAGCCATATTGTTATGAGGCAATGAGACATATCATGGAATAAAATCGTTTATATAGTGTAAAATGAATAAAACAGTACCAAACATGATATGCACAAGATAACTTTCCTTCTACAGTAGGGGGCGCTGCTTGCAGTCAGAATATGAAGAGGGTACAGCTCTTCAATTTGAGCTTTATTTCATTAAAATATATTCAGAAGTTTCGGAGATATAGCCTTAAATATACAGTAGTTAGGAAGAATGCACAACAATATAATATATATAAAAATGACATATGTTATATTGTTGATATGTTGCCTAACAACATATATATACCAATTAGTTGAGTTTAGAAGAAAAGTGAAGAAATTCGTGTTTGAAGACATACTTTTTCTACTTAGGATGAGTGTCACGTGGTCTCATCAAGACTGCAAGGGTTATATTGCTTCATGTATAACAACAGGTACTATCTTCATTTTTTAAAATTTTTTGTTGTAATGTGTAGATTTTCTTACCATTTTATCATGTTTGCAATTCTTAGGTAGTATATTTGGTTGTTGTATGGAAAACATATACAGGGTGATGCAAAATTCAAACCCATAGTATAAAAATTTTATTTGTTTTTCAAAAAATGAAGAAAGTGCGCCAATTAGCGAATGCGCTGTATGTAGTTCTGAACGGTACATGTCCTTATTCCTCGGTTGTCATTGGTCAGCCATATTGTTATGAGGCAATGAGACATATCATGGAATAAAATCGTTTATATAGTGTAAAATGAATAAAACAGTACCAAACATGATATGCACAAGATAACTTTCCTTCTACAGTAGGGGGCGCTGCTTGCAGTCAGAATATGAAGAGGG
Organism: Thermobia domestica; assembly: GCF_964235325.1. Classification (NCBI taxonomy): domain Eukaryota; kingdom Metazoa; phylum Arthropoda; class Insecta; order Zygentoma; family Lepismatidae; genus Thermobia; species Thermobia domestica. Next base: position 69,192 of record NW_027656556.1, read on the forward strand.
TACAGCTCTTCAATTTGAGCTTGATTTCATTAAAATATATTCAGAAGTTTCGGAGATATAGCCTTAAATATACAGTAGTTAGGAAGAATGCACAACAATATAATATATATAAAAATGACATATGTTATATTGTTGAGATGTTGCCTAACAACATATATATACCAATTAGTTGAGTTTAGAAGAAAAGTGAAGAAATTCGTGTTTGAAGACATACTTTTTCTACTTAGGATGAGTGTCACGTGGTCTCATCAAGACTGCAAGGGTTATATTGCTTCATGTATAACAACAGGTACTATCTTCATTTTTTAAAATTTTTTGTTGTAATGTGTAGATTTTCTTACCATTTTATCATGTTTGCAATTCTTAGGTAGTATATTTGGTTGTTGTATGGAAAACATATACAGGGTGATGCAAAATTCAAACCCATAGTATAAAAATTTTATTTGTTTTTCAAAAAATGAAGAAAGTGCGCCAATTAGCGAATGCGCTGTATGTAGTTCTGAACGGTACATGTCCTTATTCCTCGGTTGTCATTGGTCAGCCATATTGTTATGAGGCAATGAGACATATCATGGAATAAAATCGTTTATATAGTGTAAAATGAATAAAACAGTACCAAACATGATATGCACAAGATAACTTTCCTTCTACAGTAGGGGGCGCTGCTTGCAGTCAGAATATGAAGAGGGTACAGCTCTTCAATTTGAGCTTGATTTCATTAAAATATATTCAGAAGTTTCGGAGATATAGCCTTAAATATACAGTAGTTAGGAAGAATGCACAACAATATAATATATATAAAAATGACATATGTTATATTGTTGAGATGTTGCCTAACAACATATATATACCAATTAGTTGAGTTTAGAAGAAAAGTGAAGAAATTCGTGTTTGAAGACATACTTTTTCTACTTAGGATGAGTGTCACGTGGTCTCATCAAGACTGCAAGGGTTATATTGCTTCATGTATAACAACAGGTACTATCTTCATTTTTTAAAATTTTTTGTTGTAATGTGTAGATTTTCTTACCATTTTATCATGTTTGCAATTCTTAGGTAGTATATTTGGTTGTTGTATGGAAAACATATACAGGGTGATGCAAAATTCAAACCCATAGTATAAAAATTTTATTTGTTTTTCAAAAAATGAAGAAAGTGCTCCAATTAGCGAATGCGCTGTATGTAGTTCTGAACGGTACATGTCCTTATTCCTCGGTTGTCATTGGTCAGCCATATTGTTATGAGGCAATGAGACATATCATGGAATAAAATCGTTTATATAGTGTAAAATGAATAAAACAGTACCAAACATGATATGCACAAGATAACTTTCCTTCTACAGTAGGGGGCGCTGCTTGCAGTCAGAATATGAAGAGGGTACAGCTCTTCAATTTGAGCTTTATTTCATTAAAATATATTCAGAAGTTTCGGAGATATAGCCTTAAATATACAGTAGTTAGGAAGAATGCACAACAATATAATATATATAAAAATGACATATGTTATATTGTTGATATGTTGCCTAACAACATATATATACCAATTAGTTGAGTTTAGAAGAAAAGTGAAGAAATTCGTGTTTGAAGACATACTTTTTCTACTTAGGATGAGTGTCACGTGGTCTCATCAAGACTGCAAGGGTTATATTGCTTCATGTATAACAACAGGTACTATCTTCATTTTTTAAAATTTTTTGTTGTAATGTGTAGATTTTCTTACCATTTTATCATGTTTGCAATTCTTAGGTAGTATATTTGGTTGTTGTATGGAAAACATATACAGGGTGATGCAAAATTCAAACCCATAGTATAAAAATTTTATTTGTTTTTCAAAAAATGAAGAAAGTGCGCCAATTAGCGAATGCGCTGTATGTAGTTCTGAACGGTACATGTCCTTATTCCTCGGTTGTCATTGGTCAGCCATATTGTTATGAGGCAATGAGACATATCATGGAATAAAATCGTTTATATAGTGTAAAATGAATAAAACAGTACCAAACATGATATGCACAAGATAACTTTCCTTCTACAGTAGGGGGCGCTGCTTGCAGTCAGAATATGAAGAGGGTACAGCTCTTCAATTTGAGCTTTATTTCATTAAAATATATTCAGAAGTTTCGGAGATATAGCCTTAAATATACAGTAGTTAGGAAGAATGCACAACAATATAATATATATAAAAATGACATATGTTATATTGTTGAGATGTTGCCTAACAACATATATATACCAATTAGTTGAGTTTAGAAGAAAAGTGAAGAAATTCGTGTTTGAAGACATACTTTTTCTACTTAGGATGAGTGTCACGTGGTCTCATCAAGACTGCAAGGGTTATATTGCTTCATGTATAACAACAGGTACTATCTTCATTTTTTAAAATTTTTTGTTGTAATGTGTAGATTTTCTTACCATTTTATCATGTTTGCAATTCTTAGGTAGTATATTTGGTTGTTGTATGGAAAACATATACAGGGTGATGCAAAATTCAAACCCATAGTATAAAAATTTTATTTGTTTTTCAAAAAATGAAGAAAGTGCGCCAATTAGCGAATGCGCTGTATGTAGTTCTGAACGGTACATGTCCTTATTCCTCGGTTGTCATTGGTCAGCCATATTGTTATGAGGCAATGAGACATATCATGGAATAAAATCGTTTATATAGTGTAAAATGAATAAAACAGTACCAAACATGATATGCACAAGATAACTTTCCTTCTACAGTAGGGGGCGCTGCTTGCAGTCAGAATATGAAGAGGGTACAGCTCTTCAATTTGAGCTTTATTTCATTAAAATATATTCAGAAGTTTCGGAGATATAGCCTTAAATATACAGTAGTTAGGAAGAATGCACAACAATATAATATATATAAAAATGACATATGTTATATTGTTGAGATGTTGCCTAACAACATATATATACCAATTAGTTGAGTTTAGAAGAAAAGTGAAGAAATTCGTGTTTGAAGACATACTTTTTCTACTTAGGATGAGTGTCACGTGGTCTCATCAAGACTGCAAGGGTTATATTGCTTCATGTATAACAACAGGTACTATCTTCATTTTTTAAAATTTTTTGTTGTAATGTGTAGATTTTCTTACCATTTTATCATGTTTGCAATTCTTAGGTAGTATATTTGGTTGTTGTATGGAAAACATATACAGGGTGATGCAAAATTCAAACCCATAGTATAAAAATTTTATTTGTTTTTCAAAAAATGAAGAAAGTGCGCCAATTAGCGAATGCGCTGTATGTAGTTCTGAACGGTACATGTCCTTATTCCTCGGTTGTCATTGGTCAGCCATATTGTTATGAGGCAATGAGACATATCATGGAATAAAATCGTTTATATAGTGTAAAATGAATAAAACAGTACCAAACATGATATGCACAAGATAACTTTCCTTCTACAGTAGGGGGCGCTGCTTGCAGTCAGAATATGAAGAGGGTACAGCTCTTCAATTTGAGCTTGATTTCATTAAAATATATTCAGAAGTTTCGGAGATATAGCCTTAAATATACAGTAGTTAGGAAGAATGCACAACAATATAATATATATAAAAATGACATATGTTATATTGTTGAGATGTTGCCTAACAACATATATATACCAATTAGTTGAGTTTAGAAGAAAAGTGAAGAAATTCGTGTTTGAAGACATACTTTTTCTACTTAGGATGAGTGTCACGTGGTCTCATCAAGACTGCAAGGGTTATATTGCTTCATGTATAACAACAGGTACTATCTTCATTTTTTAAAATTTTTTGTTGTAATGTGTAGATTTTCTTACCATTTTATCATGTTTGCAATTCTTAGGTAGTATATTTGGTTGTTGTATGGAAAACATATACAGGGTGATGCAAAATTCAAACCCATAGTATAAAAATTTTATTTGTTTTTCAAAAAATGAAGAAAGTGCTCCAATTAGCGAATGCGCTGTATGTAGTTCTGAACGGTACATGTCCTTATTCCTCGGTTGTCATTGGTCAGCCATATTGTTATGAGGCAATGAGACATATCATGGAATAAAATCGTTTATATAGTGTAAAATGAATAAAACAGTACCAAACATGATATGCACAAGATAACTTTCCTTCTACAGTAGGGGGCGCTGCTTGCAGTCAGAATATGAAGAGGGTACAGCTCTTCAATTTGAGCTTTATTTCATTAAAATATATTCAGAAGTTTCGGAGATATAGCCTTAAATATACAGTAGTTAGGAAGAATGCACAACAATATAATATATATAAAAATGACATATGTTATATTGTTGATATGTTGCCTAACAACATATATATACCAATTAGTTGAGTTTAGAAGAAAAGTGAAGAAATTCGTGTTTGAAGACATACTTTTTCTACTTAGGATGAGTGTCACGTGGTCTCATCAAGACTGCAAGGGTTATATTGCTTCATGTATAACAACAGGTACTATCTTCATTTTTTAAAATTTTTTGTTGTAATGTGTAGATTTTCTTACCATTTTATCATGTTTGCAATTCTTAGGTAGTATATTTGGTTGTTGTATGGAAAACATATACAGGGTGATGCAAAATTCAAACCCATAGTATAAAAATTTTATTTGTTTTTCAAAAAATGAAGAAAGTGCGCCAATTAGCGAATGCGCTGTATGTAGTTCTGAACGGTACATGTCCTTATTCCTCGGTTGTCATTGGTCAGCCATATTGTTATGAGGCAATGAGACATATCATGGAATAAAATCGTTTATATAGTGTAAAATGAATAAAACAGTACCAAACATGATATGCACAAGATAACTTTCCTTCTACAGTAGGGGGCGCTGCTTGCAGTCAGAATATGAAGAGGGTACAGCTCTTCAATTTGAGCTTTATTTCATTAAAATATATTCAGAAGTTTCGGAGATATAGCCTTAAATATACAGTAGTTAGGAAGAATGCACAACAATATAATATATATAAAAATGACATATGTTATATTGTTGAGATGTTGCCTAACAACATATATATACCAATTAGTTGAGTTTAGAAGAAAAGTGAAGAAATTCGTGTTTGAAGACATACTTTTTCTACTTAGGATGAGTGTCACGTGGTCTCATCAAGACTGCAAGGGTTATATTGCTTCATGTATAACAACAGGTACTATCTTCATTTTTTAAAATTTTTTGTTGTAATGTGTAGATTTTCTTACCATTTTATCATGTTTGCAATTCTTAGGTAGTATATTTGGTTGTTGTATGGAAAACATATACAGGGTGATGCAAAATTCAAACCCATAGTATAAAAATTTTATTTGTTTTTCAAAAAATGAAGAAAGTGCGCCAATTAGCGAATGCGCTGTATGTAGTTCTGAACGGTACATGTCCTTATTCCTCGGTTGTCATTGGTCAGCCATATTGTTATGAGGCAATGAGACATATCATGGAATAAAATCGTTTATATAGTGTAAAATGAATAAAACAGTACCAAACATGATATGCACAAGATAACTTTCCTTCTACAGTAGGGGGCGCTGCTTGCAGTCAGAATATGAAGAGGGTACAGCTCTTCAATTTGAGCTTTATTTCATTAAAATATATTCAGAAGTTTCGGAGATATAGCCTTAAATATACAGTAGTTAGGAAGAATGCACAACAATATAATATATATAAAAATGACATATGTTATATTGTTGAGATGTTGCCTAACAACATATATATACCAATTAGTTGAGTTTAGAAGAAAAGTGAAGAAATTCGTGTTTGAAGACATACTTTTTCTACTTAGGATGAGTGTCACGTGGTCTCATCAAGACTGCAAGGGTTATATTGCTTCATGTATAACAACAGGTACTATCTTCATTTTTTAAAATTTTTTGTTGTAATGTGTAGATTTTCTTACCATTTTATCATGTTTGCAATTCTTAGGTAGTATATTTGGTTGTTGTATGGAAAACATATACAGGGTGATGCAAAATTCAAACCCATAGTATAAAAATTTTATTTGTTTTTCAAAAAATGAAGAAAGTGCGCCAATTAGCGAATGCGCTGTATGTAGTTCTGAACGGTACATGTCCTTATTCCTCGGTTGTCATTGGTCAGCCATATTGTTATGAGGCAATGAGACATATCATGGAATAAAATCGTTTATATAGTGTAAAATGAATAAAACAGTACCAAACATGATATGCACAAGATAACTTTCCTTCTACAGTAGGGGGCGCTGCTTGCAGTCAGAATATGAAGAGGGTACAGCTCTTCAATTTGAGCTTTATTTCATTAAAATATATTCAGAAGTTTCGGAGATATAGCCTTAAATATACAGTAGTTAGGAAGAATGCACAACAATATAATATATATAAAAATGACATATGTTATATTGTTGAGATGTTGCCTAACAACATATATATACCAATTAGTTGAGTTTAGAAGAAAAGTGAAGAAATTCGTGTTTGAAGACATACTTTTTCTACTTAGGATGAGTGTCACGTGGTCTCATCAAGACTGCAAGGGTTATATTGCTTCATGTATAACAACAGGTACTATCTTCATTTTTTAAAATTTTTTGTTGTAATGTGTAGATTTTCTTACCATTTTATCATGTTTGCAATTCTTAGGTAGTATATTTGGTTGTTGTATGGAAAACATATACAGCGTGATGCAAAATTCAAACCCATAGTATAAAAATTTTATTTGTTTTTCAAAAAATGAAGAAAGTGCGCCAATTAGCGAATGCGCTGTATGTAGTTCTGAACGGTACATGTCCTTATTCCTCGGTTGTCATTGGTCAGCCATATTGTTATGAGGCAATGAGACATATCATGGAATAAAATCGTTTATATAGTGTAAAATGAATAAAACAGTACCAAACATGATATGCACAAGATAACTTTCCTTCTACAGTAGGGGGCGCTGCTTGCAGTCAGAATATGAAGAGGGTACAGCTCTTCAATTTGAGCTTTATTTCATTAAAATATATTCAGAAGTTTCGGAGATATAGCCTTAAATATACAGTAGTTAGGAAGAATGCACAACAATATAATATATATAAAAATGACATATGTTATATTGTTGAGATGTTGCCTAACAACATATATATACCAATTAGTTGAGTTTAGAAGAAAAGTGAAGAAATTCGTGTTTGAAGACATACTTTTTCTACTTAGGATGAGTGTCACGTGGTCTCATCAAGACTGCAAGGGTTATATTGCTTCATGTATAACAACAGGTACTATCTTCATTTTTTAAAATTTTTTGTTGTAATGTGTAGATTTTCTTACCATTTTATCATGTTTGCAATTCTTAGGTAGTATATTTGGTTGTTGTATGGAAAACATATACAGGGTGATGCAAAATTCAAACCCATAGTATAAAAATTTTATTTGTTTTTCAAAAAATGAAGAAAGTGCGCCAATTAGCGAATGCGCTGTATGTAGTTCTGAACGGTACATGTCCTTATTCCTCGGTTGTCATTGGTCAGCCATATTGTTATGAGGCAATGAGACATATCATGGAATAAAATCGTTTATATAGTGTAAAATGAATAAAACAGTACCATAACATGATATGCACAAGATAACTTTCCTTCTACAGTAGGGGGCGCTGCTTGCAGTCAGAATATGAAGAGGGTACAGCTCTTCAATTTGAGCTTTATTTCATTAAAATATATTCAGAAGTTTCGGAGATATAGCCTTAAATATACAGTAGTTAGGAAGAATGCACAACAATATAATATATATAAAAATGACATATGTTATATTGTTGAGATGTTGCCTAACAACATATATATACCAATTAGTTGAGTTTAGAAGAAAAGTGAAGAAATTCGTGTTTGAAGACATACTTTTTCTACTTAGGATGAGTGTCACGTGGTCTCATCAAGACTGCAAGGGTTATATTGCTTCATGTATAACAACAGGTACTATCTTCATTTTTTAAAATTTTTTGTTGTAATGTGTAGATTTTCTTACCATTTTATCATGTTTGCAATTCTTAGGTAGTATATTTGGTTGTTGTATGGAAAACATATACAGGGTGATGCAAAATTCAAACCCATAGTATAAAAATTTTATTTGTTTTTCAAAAAATGAAGAAAGTGCGCCAATTAGCGAATGCGCTGTATGTAGTTCTGAACGGTACATGTCCTTATTCCTCGGTTGTCATTGGTCAGCCATATTGTTATGAGGCAATGAGACATATCATGGAATAAAATCGTTTATATAGTGTAAAATGAATAAAACAGTACCAAACATGATATGCACAAGATAACTTTCCTTCTACAGTAGGGGGCGCTGCTTGCAGTCAGAATATGAAGAGGGTACAGCTCTTCAATTTGAGCTTTATTTCATTAAAATATATTCAGAAGTTTCGGAGATATAGCCTTAAATATACAGTAGTTAGGAAGAATGCACAACAATATAATATATATAAAAATGACATATGTTATATTGTTGAGATGTTGCCTAACAACATATATATACCAATTAGTTGAGTTTAGAAGAAAAGTGAAGAAATTCGTGTTTGAAGACATACTTTTTCTACTTAGGATGAGTGTCACGTGGTCTCATCAAGACTGCAAGGGTTATATTGCTTCATGTATAACAACAGGTACTATCTTCATTTTTTAAAATTTTTTGTTGTAATGTGTAGATTTTCTTACCATTTTATCATGTTTGCAATTCTTAGGTAGTATATTTGGTTGTTGTATGGAAAACATATACAGGGTGATGCAAAATTCAAACCCATAGTATAAAAATTTTATTTGTTTTTCAAAAAATGAAGAAAGTGCGCCAATTAGCGAATGCGCTGTATGTAGTTCTGAACGGTACATGTCCTTATTCCTCGGTTGTCATTGGTCAGCCATATTGTTATGAGGCAATGAGACATATCATGGAATAAAATCGTTTATATAGTGTAAAATGAATAAAACAGTACCAAACATGATATGCACAAGATAACTTTCCTTCTACAGTAGGGGGCGCTGCTTGCAGTCAGAATATGAAGAGGGTACAGCTCTTCAATTTGAGCTTTATTTCATTAAAATATATTCAGAAGTTTCGGAGATATAGCCTTAAATATACAGTAGTTAGGAAGAATGCACAACAATATAATATATATAAAAATGACATATGTTATATTGTTGAGATGTTGCCTAACAACATATATATACCAATTAGTTGAGTTTAGAAGAAAAGTGAAGAAATTCGTGTTTGAAGACATACTTTTTCTACTTAGGATGAGTGTCACGTGGTCTCATCAAGACTGCAAGGGTTATATTGCTTCATGTATAACAACAGGTACTATCTTCATTTTTTAAAATTTTTTGTTGTAATGTGTAGATTTTCTTACCATTTTATCATGTTTGCAATTCTTAGGTAGTATATTTGGTTGTTGTATGGAAAACATATACAGCGTGATGCAAAATTCAAACCCATAGTATAAAAATTTTATTTGTTTTTCAAAAAATGAAGAAAGTGCGCCAATTAGCGAATGCGCTGTATGTAGTTCTGAACGGTACATGTCCTTATTCATCGGTTGTCATTGGTCAGCCATATTGTTATGAGGCAATGAGACATATCATGGAATAAAATCGTTTATATAGTGTAAAATGAATAAAACAGTACCAAACATGATATGCACAAGATAACTTTCCTTCTACAGTAGGGGCGCTGCTTGCAGTCAGAATATGAAGAGGGTACAGCTCTTCAATTTGAGCTTTATTTCATTAAAATATATTCAGAAGTTTCGGAGATATAGCCTTAAATATACAGTAGTTAGGAAGAATGCACAACAATATAATATATATAAAAATGACATATGTTATATTGTTGAGATGTTGCCTAACAACATATATATACCAATTAGTTGAGTTTAGAAGAAAAGTGAAGAAATTCGTGTTTGAAGACATACTTTTTCTACTTAGGATGAGTGTCACGTGGTCTCATCAAGACTGCAAGGGTTATATTGCTTCATGTATAACAACAGGTACTATCTTCATTTTTTAAAATTTTTTGTTGTAATGTGTAGATTTTCTTACCATTTTATCATGTTTGCAATTCTTAGGTAGTATATTTGGTTGTTGTATGGAAAACATATACAGGGTGATGCAAAATTCAAACCCATAGTATAAAAATTTTATTTGTTTTTCAAAAAATGAAGAAAGTGCGCCAATTAGCGAATGCGCTGTATGTAGTTCTGAACGGTACATGTCCTTATTCCTCGGTTGTCATTGGTCAGCCATATTGTTATGAGGCAATGAGACATATCATGGAATAAAATCGTTTATATAGTGTAAAATGAATAAAACAGTACCATAACATGATATGCACAAGATAACTTTCCTTCTACAGTAGGGGGCGCTGCTTGCAGTCAGAATATGAAGAGGGTACAGCTCTTCAATTTGAGCTTTATTTCATTAAAATATATTCAGAAGTTTCGGAGATATAGCCTTAAATATACAGTAGTTAGGAAGAATGCACAACAATATAATATATATAAAAATGACATATGTTATATTGTTGAGATGTTGCCTAACAACATATATATACCAATTAGTTGAGTTTAGAAGAAAAGTGAAGAAATTCGTGTTTGAAGACATACTTTTTCTACTTAGGATGAGTGTCACGTGGTCTCATCAAGACTGCAAGGGTTATATTGCTTCATGTATAACAACAGGTACTATCTTCATTTTTTAAAATTTTTTGTTGTAATGTGTAGATTTTCTTACCATTTTATCATGTTTGCAATTCTTAGGTAGTATATTTGGTTGTTGTATGGAAAACATATACAGGGTGATGCAAAATTCAAACCCATAGTATAAAAATTTTATTTGTTTTTCAAAAAATGAAGAAAGTGCGCCAATTAGCGAATGCGCTGTATGTAGTTCTGAACGGTACATGTCCTTATTCCTCGGTTGTCATTGGTCAGCCATATTGTTATGAGGCAATGAGACATATCATGGAATAAAATCGTTTATATAGTGTAAAATGAATAAAACAGTACCAAACATGATATGCACAAGATAACTTTCCTTCTACAGTAGGGGGCGCTGCTTGCAGTCAGAATATGAAGAGGGTACAGCTCTTCAATTTGAGCTTTATTTCATTAAAATATATTCAGAAGTTTCGGAGATATAGCCTTAAATATACAGTAGTTAGGAAGAATGCACAACAATATAATATATATAAAAATGACATATGTTATATTGTTGAGATGTTGCCTAACAACATATATATACCAATTAGTTGAGTTTAGAAGAAAAGTGAAGAAATTCGTGTTTGAAGACATACTTTTTCTACTTAGGATGAGTGTCACGTGGTCTCATCAAGACTGCAAGGGTTATATTGCTTCATGTATAACAACAGGTACTATCTTCATTTTTTAAAATTTTTTGTTGTAATGTGTAGATTTTCTTACCATTTTATCATGTTTGCAATTCTTAGGTAGTATATTTGGTTGTTGTATGGAAAACATATACAGCGTGATGCAAAATTCAAACCCATAGTATAAAAATTTTATTTGTTTTTCAAAAAATGAAGAAAGTGCGCCAATTAGCGAATGCGCTGTATGTAGTTCTGAACGGTACATGTCCTTATTCATCGGTTGTCATTGGTCAGCCATATTGATATGAGGCAATGAGACATATCATGGAATAAAATCGTTTATATAGTGTAAAATGAATAAAACAGTACCAAACATGATATGCACAAGATAACTTTCCTTCTACAGTAGGGGGCGCTGCTTGCAGTCAGAATATGAAGAGGGTACAGCTCTTCAATTTGAGCTTTATTTCATTAAAATATATTCAGAAGTTTCGGAGATATAGCCTTAAATATACAATAGTTAGGAAGAATGCACAACAATATAATATATATAAAAATGACATATGTTATATTGTTGAGATGTTGCCTAACAACATATATATACCAATTAGTTGAGTTTAGAAGAAAAGTGAAGAAATTCGTGTTTGAAGACA